>NC_056725.1:94935665-95218165 GCF_019279795.1 Protopterus annectens | reverse complement strand
GGATCCTGTGAGTGAGCCATAAAAAATCCCGAGCAGTGGATGAGTATATACTTGTTTTCCAGAGCTTTCAGAACACTTTAGGTTATGCTTACCACCTTGGGTAGGTCACTCTCTTCATAACTGAAAACTGAGAACTGAGCTATTCTGCTGTGATATCCACTTCCAAAATAACTGCAGCATTGAATTTGGATTGCTGTACCTAGTGGCCTAAGGTAGTAATCCTACCACAAAAGGCTAAACTTTGTTCTTACAGTTGCATGTACACAGTAAAACTGTGTTTTTATACTTCCTCCTATATAGGTAACCAGTATGTAGTCTGCAGTTATATTTTGCTTATAAAACTGAGGGATGGTCAATAACTGTGTACTTGATCTGCATACATGTGAGTTGTATCTGTTGTTATGTAAAGTATATATGATACCTTATTGTTTTGCGGTAAATATTTTGGTACTAGATGTTTTAAGTTTTGCCTTATATATACTTATTGGATATGATTACTGTAATTACAAGTATGTGCAGAATTTGTTACCTAATTTATCCTCAGGTTTTCAGAAACTGAAATTTGCATTCTGTTTGTTATGGATCACCGAGCATTTCACTCTATAGCACTGGCACTGATGTTACTGTATGTGCATTTTCTGGCCATCATCTCATGATATGCAATTACACCCCATGCCTTGTTGACCTGCCGTTTTCATTTCAGCTATGTCCTAACTTTCTACACTGTACTTTCTTTGCTCGATACACTGTCTTCTTGCATACATATGCAAGATCAGCCTTGTGTTTCCTTGTTGCCTTCACTCAGGATTGAGAGTTGCGGTTACCATGCTTTTGTGAAATATTGGGCTACTATGATTTGATGAAAGCTTAGTTTTTGGCTTTATTTTTTTTTCTTCTGAGTCTGAATTTTGTTGTTTTGTAATGGACTTGATTCAGTAATACAAGTGGAACTACATGTTTGTATACCCTGTGTGTTTCGTTGAGACTGAGATTGACTGCTTCTTCCATGACTAAGCCTATTTACCATCTTCGACTCATAATTAGGAACCGAAAGGAAGTTCCCATAATATCCCCTCTGCCAAGAAAGTGTGGGCCTTCATTAAAACATTTGATCTTCCTGAAATGACATTGATATGCCTCGAAAACTTCAGATATCTTTATAATATTGTATGTGAATGCATGTTTCAGCTGTAGTTATTGAATGTAGTCCTTCTTAGACTTCTCAGTTTTTTCTTACCCCACATCAGAATAGATTACACTAATCATCAGGATTTCAGCCTTCCTGCATTGGTCTGCTACCCCTTCCCAGAATGCAAAGAAATATTTTCTGCATCATATTTGTACGCTAATCAAATAAAAACTGCGGTGGTGGTGCTGCGGTAGCATTGTCGCCTCACAGTTAAACGTTGTCCGTTCCATTCTCAGTTAGAGCGTCTTCTGTGTGACAACATGCGTGAATGGGCATTCCTTCATTGAAGGTTGTGCATAAGGCCCAGCAAGCCAACACGTAAAACTCTACTGCCAATCATTAGCGGAATGGAGTTCCGCTGTGGCGACCCCTAACTGGGAAAAGCCGAAAGACACAAACAAACATTTGTAAGCTAATCAAATGTGGTTTCCATTTTTCCTGAAAAAAAATCGACATTGAACTTGCACTATTGAATTGCTAGCCCTAATGCATTAATAATACAACAGTGTGCTTAACTGTTATTTTCCTTTTATTTAACCAGACTATCTTTCCTGTATACACTTTCCCCTGTACTTAACTCATATGCAACATCCAATTATTTTTGCTTGTAAAACTAAAGGATGATAATTAAGTGTACTTAATCTGCATATCTATGTTCTTGATCATTTGCCTTATGTTTTACCGCAATGTTTTTTGGCCGAAAAGTTGCTATTAGATGTTTTGATATTTAAAGAATTCTGCTAGATCATGTCTGGATTCTGGTTTAAAACAGGAGTAGGAAGAGTGTGTGGGGTTTGCTATATGCCTTCAAGTTGTGATTGTTTTTGTTGAAGGAGTGAGGCCAATCTCATCCTACCCCATAACCACCCACTCTTAGTGCTGAATTACCTTTATCAGTAGTGTTTGAGATATTACCTCCCCTCCTCATCTCCCTGTCCCGGTAACATTGGCATGTCCATCATGCACTGTTACAATTCCAGACTCTAGTTGTAGCCATCAGTAGCATTGTTACTGATCTTGTTTAACACTAACTAGCTTTGGATATAGATCTCAGTATGCATCCTTCACCCACTGTTTGAAGTCAAAATGAGGTACCTTATCAACAATACTGATGCTGCTAGTATTAGAAATAAAATGATCTCTATTTTTTTATGGTTGCAGGAACAAAATTCACTAGTGCTAAGAATCTTTGAACCAAGGATGAAACTGAGATACCAGTAATCTTAGTACTTTGTAAGACCACTATGTACTCTATAGTCAGAGACCTGGAAGACAAACTGGGTGTGATGCCTTCTTACTCATTAATAACTCAGTCCTTTGTCAGCTCTTAACTGCTTCCCC
This sequence comes from Protopterus annectens, assembly GCF_019279795.1. Classification (NCBI taxonomy): domain Eukaryota; kingdom Metazoa; phylum Chordata; order Ceratodontiformes; family Protopteridae; genus Protopterus; species Protopterus annectens. The sequence goes on along the minus strand of NC_056725.1, from coordinate 95,215,635 downwards.
CCAACATGCCTAATTCTAGATCCATCTGGTTACACTGTTTTCCTTGGATGGCAATACTATGACCTTGGAGCTGATTGGAAGTCAGTGGAAGGGTAGGGTTTTCTTGGGGGCCCTGTGTGATGCAGACCTTCACATCATCTGTTTTAAAATTTAAAATAATCAGTCAGTCTGCTTTTTGTGACATTGTGTGAGGTTTATATTTAATAGTCAGTATCATTACCACTAAATGTACTAGGATTCCATTTTTCTGCACATAACTCCTAACCTGCGTATTATAACCTATCCCACTAACTTTCAAGAAAAAAGTCATTTTGTGGGGCTGTTTCATCTAATGCCCACATTTTCTCTCAGAGATGTAGGTTCTAGCTAATGCATCATAATAATAATGTTACAAAAGCATAAAAAATACTATGTTTACATTTCAACAATATCTCAGTCTCTAGTATACTTACTCAGCAGTACTAAACCTTCAGTGTCAGCAATGATATCTTTCCTACTAGGTATTACATTTGCAATGTTTCATTTCTGAAAATATACACATATGTGCTGACTGCATTTCAAATAAAGAACTATTAAAATTGCTTTGTGGTTTACTCAGAATTCTTTGTCTCCATTTATAAACTTTACTCCATTTCTCACATTACAACATTCTAGGGGTATGGTCACATCACAGATTATTTCTTGCAGATTATTTTATGAAGTCCATTTATTTTATAAAGGCAATATTTTTCTTGATTGGGATGCACTTTAAATTACAGCAAGTCATTTGCTTAACAGAGAAATGATTACATAATGAAACAGACTGCAATTGTGGAACAAGATATTACATTTATTAAAACTATGGGCCTCAGCACCCAAACTGTATCCATTTCCAAACTGCTTGCCAGCAGATTATGTTGGTTGTACTGACCAGTTCTTTTTCATGACACATAAATATCTTTATTTTCATTTGAATATTGATGAAATTAGAAGGTTGTAGCTGAGGCAGTCACTACAGATCATGTGAACATTTAAAATAGAACAAATGGCTAACAGAACTTTGCATTAATGAATCAATGTACATTTGTTACTGGTTGATTTAAAGTTACCATAACTTGTCCCATTACAGATGTTAACACAGTGCCGTTACAACAGTGAATGAAAAGTAATTCTTCTCTTTTCTTGTAGACTTCAAACTGATTAAGATATTTTGAATGGGAGCATGTGAAACAGAAGAAGCAATATTTAGTTTGACAGCTGTCAGAAGACTTAATTTATATTTAGTGGAGGTCATCCTTATAGAACTGTAGTACAAAAAATATAAAAGAAACTATATCTGTAATCATGTAACTTCACTAGCTCCATGGGGCGAAGATCGCTTTCTGCTTTTACACCTTGACCTGACTGGAGGTGCAATGCTGGTAAGTTGTGACAGAGCTAATACATCAGAGACTTGGATAGATACTTAGACCAGAACTTATTCAGTGCTTCTAAGATTCTGAAAGCTTCAGGAAATCATTTATTTGCTTTTAAACTTTACTATAATACCTGAGGCCAATCCTGCTGGTGATACCACAGCTTAGTACCTACCATCCAGAAAATAACCTCGAGGTGGACCACAGAGAAGCTGGAATAGAGTATTAAGAATGCAGTCATTTAAAAACTATGCTTTACATTTGTGGTAAATACCCTGGTACATTGCTACTTAGCAACTGGCTTCAGAGATCCATACAGTTTTGTGACTACCATTTTCTCTCCTTCTTCCAGTTGGAATATTTCAGGATCCCAAGTCAACAAGGCTGGAGGTCAAAGGGCCTAGGATGGAATCCTGCAAGGCCCGATGATGTAAGAGATCGGGTCTCTGCTGTAGTACAGGACCTAGTGAATGTGGGTGACTGACATTTCCTGGGTGCCCTGTGAAGGATACTGCAGAGTACATGAGTGATGGACTCCCAGGATGTACTGCAGGGCTATCAGGGGAAGACAACTCATCGTCTGAGCTCGGCAACAGATTATTCCCACTTCCCATCTCTATTCCTGGAGACACCTGCTTCTGAGATGACTTCTGACTGGGGTTTTCTATGTTCTCTCTGAAAGAAAAAAGCATTCAGTTAAATTAAATTTTCTTAGGAAGCCAAATTTAATGTATTTCAGTCTGACTGTCATTTTAAGAAAGCGTGTTTTGATTGAAAATATACAAGACCTAAACAGATACATGAGAAATATTTTGCTGCATGTCTGACAGAGTTCCATCAAAGGTACCACTGTACTCCTTTCTAGCACAGATTTAGAAAGCATTAGTAAGATCCTTATCTTCTCGCTCTTGGATTTTAACTTCTTCTTTGATGTAGGACTCATTTCAAGGCTGTTTTGTACTGACAGCGCCAAGTGCCACTAACTAGGATGACTGGGTGCGGTGGCCACAAGCATTTGCTTTCTGGTCTTGGACCTTTGGATACTTTTTGGTTCTTAACATTATCATGAAAATAGATATCAGTAGTTTTTATTTATTCTTCATTTCTCATCCTTCCTTCTGTTCACTAGGTGGGTATATAAACAAACATCTACATGTCTAGTACAACACATTGCTATATGATAAAAATATTTCACTGTTAAATACTTCAGTAGCATCAATACCATCTAGAAAGCCAAGTATATACAATCAAGGGGTTGGGAGGGTGGCCTAATGGTTAAGGTGTTTGCCTTACAAACACAAGGTGCAGGGTTTGAGTCTCACAAGGGATAATTGGCTAGGCTTAAAATGGCTCGCAAGGGCAGTTAGTTTAGTACTAATCTATGAACCTATGAACCATTGGCCTTAGAGGCATTTAAACCTGGTTTATTTAGATGTTTCACTCCCAATTTCAGAGCAAATAATTAAGATCTTCCTTTCAGACTATATTATCATTACATACCTCTGTCAGTTAATTGTTGTACTGACTCAGCAGTGGAGAGCAGCTAGTCTTAAAAATATTTGAGATTGTCTTTGATTGAGTTTTGAATTTCAAAGAGAATATCTATTACACATGTAAGGCTGTAAATATACTGATGGAAGACAATATTCTTTTACTCCATACTCAAATATTTCAGAAAATGTTCATTTATTGACTGTTCTGGAAACCTTTATTTTCTCGTTCTTATGTGGAGTGTGGCCCTCAAACCATTTGACCATATACCCAGTTTTTGGGATGACACATATATAAGAAGGTGCATAGATATTTGCCTATCTATCATGGCATACCACACCACTATGACTTGTACAGCAAACATCACTGTGTTCTGTGAAACTTTGATAACCGTTTTTGTTTGATATCCTTTCTCTGCATAAATGCCAACTGCCTCAGCTACACCTAACAGCACAATCTAAACTTGCTTGAAGTTCTCTAGAAGCAATGCAGACTAAAGGAGAATTCATTTATTTTGTCTCTTAGATCTGAACTATACTCATTAAGGTATTGGGTGCAGCTTTTAGTCACGCCAATTTCAGAACAGACATGAGACAGGTAACAATATTTTTTAAAGAAGGAAGTGGTGATGTGTTCTCTTATCACTAAGATATATAGAGAATGATGACTAGATCTCTGATCATAATCAGTTTGTTATGTGTTTGAGAAAGGAATTCACTTCAAAAGAAGAGGTATGATGGGATATTGAAAGGGTGCAGTGGGTCTTCTTTTAGGTTGAGTATCTCCTGCTTTTAATATGTTGAGAAAAATGAAATTTAATCTTGATACTACATCCTTGGCATTTTTGAATTGAGTAGAATCAGTTGAAGTCATATTTGGAGAATTAATTATTCCTTTAATAAATTAGATTAAAGGTTCCATCAATGGCTGTATTATGAGGAAAGGAGAGAATGTCTCATTGTAAGATAATGGAGAGGTATTTTGATGAGGATGGTCTATATTATGAATGAGAGAGAGGTAATGCAAATTAGGAGCAGCAAAATTAACACTCATATGAAGATACTGACATTTATATGAATGTTGATGTTTAATAGGGCTACAAGATTGAATTAACACCAAAGAATTCTTATAGTAAGTGTTAACAATATAAGCTATATGACTGTGAAGGCAGCCAGCCTAGCTAGATAGAATTTTGTAAATAATTCTATGTCATTGTAAATATTAATACAATCCACAGGCATGTTTTTTACAAATGTAAGAAAACTAAATGTAAGAAAACTGTGTTGTATGTTCTGAGCTTCAAAAATGTAACCACAGTGCACCCTGTTGGAAGAAAACTGGTAAGTGAAGCATTTTGTGACTGTTTGATCTCAAGCTTGGAGACAGGATGTCTGGACTAAGACATTCTTTATATTGTCTTAGCAAGACTTAATTACTAGGTTTATATGTAAAGTGTGCTTTATCGCAGGTGCAAGATTACAAACAAATGTTAAATTTTGAGTTCTGTGAGCCTGGGAAACTTCAGCAGAGGTGTCAAAAATTATGTAATGTGAAATGACTCAACAGTAATGTGTATATCAATTTAAGACTTTCTCAGAGTGAAAGATTGAGCATTTTGGATTTTGTCTAAAGCTGACAACTCACCAGGCACTTGCTTTGCTCTGTATGTAAGTAGTATTTAGAACGATGAGTCTGATATGCAAAGCTATGGAACGACTCATCATGGACCTAATAAACAAGGATATATGGAATCTCCAAACTCTGGATCCCACACATTTTGGTTTTGTGAAGGCTAGATCATGCCTGCTCAACCTGGTTGACTTATTTGAGTAAGTCACCAGACCTGTGGATGAAGGCAAGGTGGCTTATACAGCTTACCTTGATCTGGCCAAGGCCTTTGATACCATTCCCCACTCAGGAGTCATAGAAAAATTCACTAAGCTAGGCATCAACCCATATATCACTGGGTGGGTTGTAAATTGGCTCACAGATAGAACCCACAGTGTGAAAGTAGCTGACTCCAAGTCAGACTGATGACCAGTCATGAGTGGAGTCCCACAGGGTTCGGTCTTGGGTCCTCTCCTGTTTGGTATCTACTTCTTTGAAGTCCAGGCTAACATGAAGGGACTCTGGCCGACAAAGTTTGCAGACGATTGCAAGTTGGGAGCTATTATTAACTCCACAAGTGATGTTGACATCCTACAGAAAGGCCTTACTGAGACCAACGACTGGTGTCAGAACCATGGCCTTAAGCTCAATGCCAAAAAATGTGTCGTCATCCCCTTTGGGAAAAACTCGGTTCCCATGAATTACCACATCGATGGTAGTCCACTGAACACAGAAGGCGTTATAAGAGATCTGGGAACACAGGTTGACAGCAACTTCTCTTTTGACCATCACATTGCCACTGTGGTCAGAAAGTCCTTCTTTGTGGTACATCTCATTACTAAGGTTTTGCATCCAGGAAGAAAGAGGTCATTGTCTCCCTCTACTCTTCCCTCATTAGGCCAATCATTGAGTACAATGCCCCATTTGGCATGTACCACACTAGACAACTGCAACAACTGGAGAGGCTGCAAAAATACCTCAAAAGAGGATCATAGGCATGAAACACTTGTCCTATATGGGCAGACTCAAAAAACTCCAACTATTCTCTGTCTCATGTCGACTGCTTAGAGGCGATCTCTGTTGACTTACAAAGCCATGTCTGACCCAGATCTGTTAGAAATGCTACATCTAAAGAAATCCCAATCCCTCTGCACCACATGCTCCTCAGAGACCTTTACCCTATTACCACAATCAACAGAACATACTGGAGGGACAGGTTCATAACCCAGAGACTGCCCATGCTATGGAATAGACTTCCCATACATGTAAAACAGAGCACCTCACTGGCCCTCTTTAAGAGAAATTTTGATGAGTGGATGGGAAATAGAAAATTCACCCCAGGGATCACTCCAGTGGCTCTACTCGACAGAGGCACTGGGAACTAAGCTCGGTGGCATGATGTCAGGCTAATCCTGTGGGCTAGGCTTGTAAAGGCTCCGGGGCCATTAGCCTAGTACACACCTGTGAACTTATAAACCGTGATTTCTCTTAAATTTAGAAATATAGCTAGATTAGCCTAGCTGTTTTCTATATTTATGTCAGACTATCCTACAATATTGTTTTAAAAAATACCTGTGATCTCTGAACTCTTGATTAGCACTGTGTTGAATTGATGAGATTTGTCTTGTGTTTTTATTTATTATTAAATATTTTTAAACCTTTCAACTTTGGCTGTTTTGTGTAGAGATAATTTAAGCTCTTAGAGTACATTGCATGTATTTGGTGATACTGTCCATGCCACACCAATAGTCTTGGTGTTTGACACACTTACTATTTGGATAAAAGTAATATTACACAGTGAAATTGGTCACCATTTTGGAAGGGCCTTATTAGTAGCTGATAATTGTAGATGGTGGCAGTGATTACTATCTTATAGCCTGGCAGGACGGGGCATAGCTGGAGAATCTGTGCCAGCCTTCCCCAGGAGTGTCTGTGTGTTTGTATATAAACCAAATCTCAAAGTGTGTGTGTGTGTGTGTGTGTGTGTGTGTGTGTGTGTGTGTGTGTGTGTGTGTGTGTGTGTGTGTGTGTGTGTGAGCTACTTGGGCTGGGACATGAAGCACTGGTTAGACAGAGGAAGTACTGGAAGTTTTGGCTTGACCACTCAGCTGAGATCAGAACCCTATAGCTGTGCCAGTGGGGAGTCTTATTGGGCATCTGGAGAGAAAGGTAGAAACCAGCCCTGGACTGACTGTGATCTCTGTGCGCTGTAAAGGGAAATTGTACTTTACTGTGTGTACTTGTTATCCTTCCCAATGTGCATGCCCCTCACTGGTGCTAGTGGTGAGGATTGAGGCTCCTTGATTACTGAGCCAGTGCGGTGGTATCACAATGACAAAGATAAAAAATGGCTTACTTCCCTAGGCTATAGATAATGTAAAGGATAAAGTAAAAGTTAAACAAATAGAAGCTGAAGTTATGGAATACCTGTGAAGTGAAGGATTTAATGTAGAAAGTCTAACACATGTTACATCACAGCATGATGGTACATTGAGTCCCAAAGTAAGGAGAAACAGGAGGAGAGGAGGACATATGAAAAAGAAATATTGACATGGGGAAAAAAGGATTTAATATGGTGCAATATTTATGCAAAGGAGAAAGCAAAACTAATCAGTACAAAAATGTAGAACCAAAGATATTTGAAGAGAAATACAGGCAAAGGCATCTGGATATGGAAAATTTTACAATACAAAAAAATAAAACAAAGGGGGAAAGCGGAAAAGAAGATTAGTAATGGAGACATTAAAAAAGAGAAACTGAAGTTATAAATTAAATGCAAAGTGAAGTATGTAGTGTAGAATATCCAACTCTGGTAATGTATGATTGAATAATTAGTCCCCAAATTAAGGAGAAACAGGTGGAACATTAAACATCTGATCAGTTACCATATGAAAATACTCTGGAAACTTCAGTAGAAAACCAGTACAAAAGTTCAATGGGAGTTGCATAGCAAGGGAAGAAGCAGGAAACTATAGCAATTCTGATGCAGTCAGTGTTGTGAAGTGATGGGCTAGTGAGTTCTCATATGAAACAGCAATGGATGACAAAGGATGAAGCTGAAGAGAATATGTCACAGAAAGATGTTCTGGAACTTTCTGCAGAATGTCCACAGGAAATTGAAAATAAAGAATGTGCCCTCAGAAGAAAAAGATTTAAGGGAAGAGTTGCTTGATTTAATAGGGATACATAGACATATTAAAGTATATGAAAAAGACAGATTAGAAAAAGTCAATAAGACCCAAAATATTAGAAGACTGATGAAACAAACGAACACAGTAATCAAGACTATTAACAAAATGAATTTGATATAACAGAAGTAAATAGGATATATTACTGTGCAGCTAAAAATACAGGTCAAGAAGAGAAAGAAAGATAAATAATCAAATACCTTTATGGAAGCATCACGCAGAGAAAACTGTTAAGCAATTAAGACAAGAAGTGTCACTGTTAGAAGAATATAGAATAGGGAACAGAGCAACAAAAATTCTTAGAAAGATAGATGTGATAAAAGCAACATCCAGTGTCTATCGTACACTATTGCAAATAAAACAATTAAAGACATCAGCACAGGCAGAAAACTTAGAAGATATGCAGATAAATATAAAGGAAAAAGTACAAAATAAGAATTCCATTCATGACCCAAAAAAGTTTTATAGATGAAACAGCAAAAGAAATACAAACACCATGAAAAAAAGAAATAAACACATTTTGGAGAAAAGTCTATGAAGACCCTGTGTAACAAAATAAAGATGCTGACTGGATAGAAGAATAAAAGAAACAGTAAGAAGTTCAAATGTACAGGCATGAAATGGGATGAAGTGATGGTCAGAGAAATTGAAACAAAATTAAGAAGAACTCCTGACTGGAAAACCCCAGGCCCAGATGAAGTACCAAACTTCTGGCTAAAAGTATTAACATCTTTATATGGAGATTTAGCTCTTGTTAGAATTGATAATACTATACTGTACTGTAATTAGCTGGGAACACTGTATGCAATGAGACTGAGAAACGAAAGTCTTAATTTCTCAACCTTGTGCTGAACAGGTGCCAGTCTCTCCTTTATGGACCAAGTCTTGTGCACTTTTTAGAATGAATTTTCCAAACACTGTAGTTTATTTAATAAGGTTGTATTAGATGTTCACAATATCCGCATATTTTTTCCATTAACAGTACTGATAAACAATTCAAGCTGCTGCATGTCATATTCTGATTGTCCTGAACAACGTAAACTGATATAGTCTCTAAATGACCTGTTTTCTGCACTCATGCTCAAGTGTTTGACATCTTCTCTGAAGTAACAGGTTGACTGAAATTACTAACCTTAACTGAACTGCTATCCTGAACACAACATATTATACTGCTTTAGTCTAGTAATTTATTTACTTTTTCTAATCTTTGTCTCAGGCTTTGTCTTGTATGTGCAACATTCCATTAAAGAACATTCTGTAGCTGACAAGTCTTTATCTTTCCCTTAAGCAAAGAACATTGTCTGAACACTTTATGCTTATCTTTTCTTTTTAATAAACTGTCTTCCATGCTTGGCTAGCAAGGTTAGTTTCCTTTCTGCTTAACTGTCTTTTATGCATAAATGAAAAACAATTTACCCGTTAGCCTGTCTGTCTAGTAAATGGAAATCCCAAGTCTAACAGCCCTCAGTAAGAACTACTAATATGCAAACCCCAAACAGCCAACAACCTGGTTAACAACAGGAAAATAATACTCCTTCATAAGAGAGCACCTGCAACATATCCTAAAAACTATAGACCAATAACTTGCCTTCCGACGATGTATAAACTATATGTTGGAATTGATGCTGATAGAGGTTAGAGTCATTTAGAAGAAAACTCAGTCATGGCAATAAAACAAAAGGGTAACAAAAGAAAGTCATGTATGGAAAAGACTTCGAATGATCATGAAGGCAGAATAACGAAAGTGAGTCTCAGACTGAATTTCTTTTAAAACAAAATAACTGGCTCATAGAAAAAAACTCAGTGATATAGAAAATAGACTGAGATGAAATAACATTTGAATTTGTGGTACACCTGAAAAGTATGAGGGAGACAATATAATAAACTTCTTAACTACCTGACTACATAAAACATTAAATCTACCTGAAACTTTATTTTTTGGAATTGAAAGAGCACACAGATCCTTGAGAGCACCTTCTAAGAAGAAAGACCCACCACCATGCTCCATTATAGTTAAGTTCATGTCTAGCTTAGAAAAAGATCAAACATTAAAAGCAGCATAGTCCAGCCAAACTATTAGAATAGCTGTACATGTAGCCAGATTTGTCAAAGATTATTCCAGTAAAGTAATGGGTAAAAGAAATCCTGTTTACCATTCATCAAGGAACTTAAAAAGAACAATATTAAAGCCACTTTGGTGTTTCATGCAAAGATCAAAGTATTCCTTTCTGAAGAAACTGGAATATTTAACACACTGGAGGAGGCATCCACTTTTGTTAACAACAATAAAAGCCTTAATAATATTTAAGAATTGGAGTGGAACAGTATATCCTTGAAGAGAAAGAGTGAACTGAATTCTTGGGAAACTTTTTCTTCTAAAACTAAAAAGCCTAAAAACAAGTGACTCCTTCTCTGACTGCAAGACTATTATTTTCTGAAACAATAGATTTGCCTTTTAAGTAAAATGCTTGTACTGGAGTTTAAGCCTCAAAACATATGTACTAAGTATGTATTTATATTTTAAGCTAAAACATTTTTGTGATAAAGAATATAAGGGGTTAGTTTTACTGTTTTACTGTACTTACAGTGAAAGACTCATCTCTGGATTCAATAACACCCACACTAGGTCTACACCATTCTGGGTGAACAGACAACACACTCATAACTCACACCTTTTTCATTCTATTTTTAGTTTTCCTACTGATTTTCTTGCAGCTTTAAATATTGACAGGGATTTATAAAGGTTAGCACAAAGTGTAAACTATGCATACACTTAGTGTAATCTTTCTGAGTGACTGGAATGCATAAAAAATCTGGTAAGGATGTTCTTGAATACATACAGTGTACACTTATTGTAGGTTTTATTGAATCTGGCCTTACTCCTGTAAGAAAATGTCATTATATTATAAGCAATAAAATTGGTAATTTTAAAGCTGTATAAGTTAATAATTTTATTTTATTTGTTCAATATCGATTAGTATGTGCATTATTGGGTTAAATGAATGTCAGGCCTAAGTAATATGCTAATTGTAAGTGTTAAAGTGCTGCTGATTTTTAGTTTATTTGTTCCTGTGTAACACATTCCTTTCACAGATCATTTATGAAACAACTGACACTTATAAAGAAACTTGAGTACCAAAGAATATTCAATTTCTTCAGAATGCTGGATTTTTCCTGAATTGACCTGTCCTGAAGAAAATATATATCAAAGTTCATCACTGATGTCTGTGAATGAAGAAAAAACTATTTTTCTTTTCTCAAATATATATATATATATATATATATATATATATATATATATATATATATATATATATATATATATATATATAAGAAATCTACTCAAAATAAAATCTATTTTCTTCTCTTCGATGTGAAGAATTGGTAAGATAAAAGCTATAGTAATGTTTAATATTGGGATGTGGTAATATATAATTTGCTTACATTGTACATGGTAATAGCTTATGCTGTAGTTTTATTAACTTTAACTATACATATTAACTTTACATATTAATTGAAAAAAGTGAAGTTAGATGTTTGTTACTGATTAGAACAGCTTAAAAGAATTAAGACGAATGAGAAGCTTACAGAAGAAATTAGCAGCTGCTGTGTGCTGTGAGTTGTCATGTTCACATGCTGGAGCTAGATTCTGATGCCAGCATATAAAGCTTAGACCAGAACAGCAATTCACAATGGCTAAACACATGTATTCAAATTAAATAAGCATGAATTATTTTATATGTAGTCAAAACCACTTGTAATATTAGAATTAGTAAGAGTAAGCATCTTATGAATAATATGCATATACACAAAGAATGCAATGTCTACTATGTAAGGTTAATAAAAGAACAGTATCAATAAATTAAAAATATGTACCCATACTATAATCTCTAATAGAGAGCTGATGATTAAATAGCGCTTTGATGGGATTTTAAAAATACAGAATATATAGAATAAGATAGAATACTATTGGGAAAATAAGACAGAAAAATATATTTGATTAATAAACTGCTTTTAAGAAAGATGTCTATAACATATACCTGCATATGGCAGAAATGTGAATGTACAAGCTCTCATATACTTTACATAGAAAATCATATAAAATATTTCAATATAATATGAAAACTGAAATTTGAAGCTTGGTCATGTGGACTTTGAAGCTTTTTACATGTTGTATGTTATTAGATTCACTAAAACTACCTGAAATTACTTATTTAAAAGCAAAGTTGAAACTTGAGTGTTTTATTGCTAAATCAGTATATCCATTTTGATAGAAAGTAAAGAAGATTTTTCAATATGTTTGAATCCAGGAAACAGAATGGGATTTTAATTGAACACTTTGTAACTTTTGAATACAATATAGACTGCAGCTTTTTTTACTCCATAAAATAGTAAAACATTATGTTTGACCTCAGTAATGTACATATTTTTATGAGGTAGTTTAATAAGCTAAGAGATTTTTAAATATTTGGATAGTTGATGTGTTAAGACATTTGAAATTTAGACATTTTAGAGCTTTTTGTTACAGATCTACAATATGTGTATCTTTTGACATGATAAATATATATGTACATTGATCACTCTTTTGCATTATAGTTTAGTATGATAGAATTATGTTATCTGTAAGTTTACAGATGTCTTTATCTCTTCAGATCTCACATTGTTATACTTATTTATTTAGAGATCTAGTTATAGTAATGTTGAATGAGTGAATAATTTGGGAATATTATATGGGTAATTTACACTATTATATAAATAGGTATAAAGTATACTATTTGTAAGATTATTTAATATCTATTATTAATAGAAAAAGATTTTTAAACTTGTTTGTGCTAATGTGGGGAATAGCTTTAAATGGCACAATATATAACTAAATTAATAATCTCTTATTATTTTCACCTATATTTAATATTATATTAATTATTTGTAAGTCACTGTAGCTTTTGCCTAGTTTTTTGATGAAGTTTTAGTTGCTGCTAGGTAGAACAATAGTATAGTAGTTTGACTATTCAATAACAGACTAGAAACATTGGTATCCATAGTAGGCTGTGTTTTATTAGCAATGTATATACAGTTATAGTTGTAGACTTGTCTTTGTTTTTGTTATATTTGAATTTTAGTAGTTTAGTTTGTAGAAGGGAAGAATTTAAAAAAATCTGTAATGTTAAGATAGTGCCAGAGGAATACATTAGAGTCTTTTATATAAATAAATTAATATGGTGAATAAATGTGTCATATTATCTTTTAAAATAAATCTCTTTAACTACACAGTATGGATAGCTTTAATATATTCTCTAGTAATGTAAATGGACTAAATAATGGCAACAAATGGAAATCATTAATGATATCTCTAAAATTAAATAGAGGAGACATTCTTGCAAGAGACTTACTTGATAGATAAAGATATACAATATTTAATTAACTTAGGCTAGGAAATGTTATCATCTGCTTCTCTAAACAAAAAGAGGAGAGGAAATGCTATAATTTGGAGAAAAGCCACTGTAATACCTAATGTCATGGAATCCTTTAATGATCCCAAAGGAATATATGCATTTGTAATAAGTAAATATAATGGCAAAGTCTACACACTAGCTAATTTTTACTGGATCCCTGGAATAGGTGCAAGTGTGGCTAAAGATCACTTAAACTTACTACAAAGTCATTGAAAGGGTAACAAAAAAGAAAATAAAGTATTCTACCGTGAACTAATGGTCCTGAAGTCAACAAAACATACATATAAAAGAAAACAAACAGGGCCAACCATGGCAGATAAATTGTAGAAACTTTAATAATTAGGTTAGTGATCTCATGCCTCAAATAGCACTTCTTCAGATGAATAAAACGGGTGTAATAGTTTTTGTTTTATTGGTCTGAAGAAGTGCTGTTTGAGGCATGAAAGCGCTAACTTAATTATTAAAGTTTCTGTGATTTATCTGCCTTGGTTGGTCCTCATTGGAGGGGTAGTCTAATTTTAGCATTGGAGTTTAACTGCATATCTAATGTAAGAGAAGAAAGCTAAAATACTGGCATAAGCTAAAGCACTAAATAAATGGATTAGTAATAATAATTTATTGATTTACTAGTAAAAGCAGAAGATGTCATTATTCTTCACTCATTCTTATGCTCATGGGATGCAAACTAGCATTGATAGGATTTATGCCTCTATATATTTGGTTATTTTAAAACTATTCCTTGTCCTTTATCTGATCATAATACACTAAAGTATTAATATAGTAATGGATATAAGGAAATGTCAGATTATTTATAGAATCACATTATATGTTTAGAATCACATTAAATATGATGAAATTAAAGGAATTTAAAAGTTACCTTAAGGAACAAATCAAGATTTTTTTTTATCAAGCGCAACATAAAATAGAGCAGGAAAACTGTCAGCAAGTAGAGCTAGATTAAAACAATGAAAAGGACCAGTATCCAAACACCAAATGCCGTAATAAAGTTTAATAAAACCTCTAGTGCCTTGGCAATAGCCTTCAAAGGAGAATACAAGGCACGCTTCTAAAGCACAAATTTATACTTTAATTCGTCATTAAAAAATTAAATCAAATTAATCATATTAAAACTTTCTAATTACACTCTGCATTGATACCAGTAGGAGTCAGTGTACAATATTTTAATATAAACAAAGATTCTTTATAAAGAAAAATTTTCTTTATATCAGAATTAAATCTATTAACAGATATATGCTCTAAAATTGTACCCTACAAACCCTCTGGAGTTCCATTGTGATACTCCTTGAAGTGCATAGCAAGAGGGCTCTCAAGCTTCATGTTTAATGTCTTTGATGTGTTATTGAACCCTAAGCTCGAAAGCCCTCTTGCTCTCACCTATATAAAATATTCCACAAGGGCATCTCAATGCATAAATAACACCTTCTGTGTTACAGGAAAAAAAACTCCATTTACCTTAAAAGACATTCCATTAATATATGCAAATGCCCTAGTAAAATATTTACACATGATACATTTATCACAAGGAAAAGAACCTAATGCACTAGAAATTGTGTATGCTACTCTACATTCTGGTACAGAAAATGTAGCATGTACTAAGATATCCTTAAGACTACTACTCTGGAATATGAAAACAAAGGAACTTTACATAATGTATTAGAGAATTCCTTAAACTTTAATAGAAAGTCCCAATGGTGGAGAATCATCTTTTTCATTTCTTTAGATAAAAGTTCATAAGTAGTGACTATATATACTTTTCTAAAATTTTCATTTGCATCAACAGTAAAATTACTAGCTTCCTGATGAATCACCCTAGCACGCCTATTACACATGTGCCCTTTCACTATTTCCAGTGATGTATAAACAATATCTTTACAATATCTTCTCTTTATAAATAGCTCAACTGTTTTATTTAATTCAGTGTCCAACTCATTACTATTATGGCATAACCTTTCAACCCTTAAACGTTTGCCATAAAGCAGGGCTTTCAAAAGATGGGTGGGGTGGCAACTATGGGCTTCCACAAAATGGATACCATTTTCAAATTTTCTATGTATCTTACTTATAACTCTACCATTAGATCCCCCTTATAAAGAGATATATAGAAATGTAACTTTATTGCCTATCTGCAAACCATCAAACTGAAGAGAAAATCTGTTAGACTGCAGATCCTCCAAAAAGCACATAACCTTTTCCTGACCCCCTTACAAACAAAAATTAAATCATCTATAAACCTATAATACATAACTACATGTTCCTTAAAAAAATATTTTGATACAAATGGTCTAGTTCCAATAATCCCATCATAATATTTGCATTTATGGGGTCAAAAGCTGCCCCCATGGTTGTACCTTTAAGTTGATGGAATAATTGACCATCAAATTCAAAGTAATTATTGCTTAAACAAAACTCAACCAATTCAATTATATAGTTTGTTAAAGGACTCTCAACCCAAAGTTCTTTTTAAGGCTTTCCATTAATTGCAAGGAAAGTTCTAATTACATACTGATATACTGTGCAAGTGCCACAGAGGGAGGTTCCTTTAAAAAGCAGCTCTTATTATTTTTTGCTAGGGGTCTTTTAAATCCTCCCTGCACCAACATATCCTTAACACGTCTTCCTTTTTTTAAGAAAAGCTTAATTTAATATTCTTCAGAAAGGTTACTTCCCTTTTTACCAATGTCCAATAATATTTTACTAAATTTTCCGACCATTCTGAAAACAGTGTATATTTTGAAACAAAACATAAAGTTTCCCCTTCATTCTTTCTATCCTTTCTTCTATAACTGCCTTGCCTACTGTAACCTTTTAACTTCTTGTTAACCTCCCTAACTTTGTGATACCCTTCCCACACTTGACATTCTTTTGTAACCCCTATTCAAAAACATGGCAATTGCTTTTCTTATTTCTGTCTCACATTCCTGTGTATCACTGCACAACCTGCTAACTCTAAGAAATTCCCCGTATGGAACTGATGCTAATGTGTGGGGCAGGTGGCAACTGGTACCATGTAACATGTGGCCTTGTTCAAATTTTCTATATATTTTTGTTTTCATTTTACCATTTATTTTACATATCATTATATCTAAAAAAATGACTTTTCTCCCTTTCTGTAATCCATCAAATTGTATTCCAAACCTATTTTTATGTAGATTTTCCACAAAATCTTTTACCTTTACATACCCCCCCTTGCAAATAAAAATGAGGTCATCAATAAATCTAAAATACTTTATTATGTACTTCCCGTAAAATTCATTCATATATATATATATATATATATATATATATATATATATATAAGTGCTTTCAAAAAAGCCCATATAAAGATTATTGTGCATAGGGGCAAATGCTGTCCCCATGGCCATGCCTTGCATTTGCTTATATAAGGATCCATCAAATTCAAATATATTATTCTTTAAACAAAATCAAGTGAGTTATTTTACATATTGAGTTTTGCAACTATCCCCTAAAAAGAATTAAATGCCTCCATTCCATACATATGCTGAATATTAGTGTAGAGGCTAACAGCATCCATAACCACAAAATACATATATTTCACAATGTATTCCTTTCACTTTATCCAAAAAATTAAAAGAGTCCTTAATATATGATGGCAGCTTCACTACTTCTTTAAGCAAATATTGATGTAAAAAACATGCCAAATTGTGGGTAAAATACCCACATGCAGAAACTATAGGTCAGCCTGAGGGGGTCCCTAAGATTTTACGGATTTTAGGCACACACACAAACTTTGCCATCGAACAATTCTTACTGCTAAACTTTTGTTGTATATCATCATAGGTAAAATACCTAAATCTTACACCTTTATGTAGTAATTCTTCATATTATTTTAAAGCTCTTTCATATTCCCTTACTTCCACCTTCATGTACAAATTATCATTACTGAAATGTTGATTACACATCTTTAAATATTGTGTAAAATGCATTACTACTAGTTTCCCCCCTTTGTCGGCCAGTTTCAACACTAATTCATCTTCAGTACTTAAATTTTTGAGACCACACCATTCATCCTTACTCATATGGTATTCGGTTTCATTTTTATAAAACAGATAATACTCTCTTTTCACAACGTGACTCAACATATAATAAAATTGCTGTACATTTTCATTTCTGAAAGGAGGGATGAAATAACTTCTACATGCAATCCCTGTTATATCAAAATTACAATATGCATTCATTTCATCTTCAAACTGCAGGAAAAAAACTATCTTCACTGGACTTTACATCATCTCTACTTTTCACTTCTATAACATTTTTTCTATGCTGTTCTCAAAAAAAATCATGAATATGTAATTTGCGAACCAGCCTGAAAATATCCCCTTTAATTTCATGTAACCTTGGCAATGCTGTGGGGATAAATTTTAGGCCTCTGTTTAATATTGGCATTTCCAAAGCATTACGTTCATAATTAGACAAATTCACTACATATTCTAATTTATCACTGCAAACAAGATTATTGCATTCAATGTTTTCAGGTCCATTTACCTCTCTTGTTTGAACGGGAGCTGAAAACATACTCCCTATGACAGTCCTGTCCATGCTTCTCTTCTCTTCTTATTCCCCTGTTGTTGTTCTCAAAAAATCTTTTTTTTTTTTTTCATCTCATTTCTTCATTATTGGTAATGGTGTAATGGTGGATATTCTTCTCCTCCCTGTATAGATGAAGCTCCGCTCTCTGCCGAAACATAGAATGTTGCCAAGGTTCCATGGTTTCCTGTACCTCATTAAACTGCACCCTATGATGTTTGATCGTTTCTGGAATGGAATTGGAATGAAAAATATTCTAGATTCATAGTCTCGTCTCGATTCGTAAAAGTTTTTTTTTTTTTTTTCTTCCTTCTCTCTTCTCATAGGTCTTTGCAAAAATGATTCCAACACCTCATTGCTAGTTTTCTTAAGAATATCTATACATACTTTTTGTCTCTTCCTTTAATTTTTGCCTCTTAAGCAGATCCTTTTCTACAAGAATATTCATCCATGCTGCACTGCATCTGTGTGCTACTGCCACCCATCGATCATAAAACATTTAATCTTTCTCTGAATTTAAATTGAAAGGGGTGGAGGGACTTTTCACCGGGTTTAGCCTCGCATCAGGCTTTGTGCCCATGGAATGCTGCACAGCAACAGTTATCCCACTCCACAAAGGGGGGACACCACTGATCCTGGGAACTATCGACCTATTAGCCTGACGAGCCTGGGCTGCAAGGCCATGGAACGTAACATAATGGAACTCATAAACAAAGACATTGGTAACCTCCAAACGCTGAATCTCACCCAGTTCGGGTTTGTGAAAGGCAGATCATGCCTCCTGAACCTGATCAACTTCTTTGAGGCAGTCAACAAAGCCATAGATGAGGGTAAGGTGGTTCACACAGCCTGTCTTGACCTTGCCAAGGCTTTTGACACCATCCCCCATTCTGGAATTATAGCTAAACTCACTAAACTAGGTATAAATCCCTACGTCACAAGATGGGTTGCCAAATGGCTCACTGACAGAACCCACACTGTAAAAGTTGCAGACTCCAAATCTGACTTCAAAGCAGTGACAAGTGGTGTACCACAGGATTCTGT
Source organism: Protopterus annectens (assembly GCF_019279795.1). NCBI lineage: Eukaryota > Metazoa > Chordata > Ceratodontiformes > Protopteridae > Protopterus > Protopterus annectens. The sequence continues at coordinate 95,196,891 of NC_056725.1, read as the reverse complement.
CCTGGGACCTCTCCTGTTTGGTATCTACTTCTCTGAAATACAGGCGAACACAGAAGGCCTCTGGCTAATGAAATTTGCAGATGACTGCAAACTAGGAGCCATAGTCAAGTCCCCAAATGATGTGGACATCCTACAGAAGGGCCTTTCTGAGACAGATGCCTGGTGTCAGAGCCATGGCCTCAAGCTCAATGCCAAAAAGTGCAGTGTCATCCCCTTTGGTAAAAACTCTGTACCCATGAACTACCACATAAGCAGCAATCTACTTAACACCAAAAGTGTGATAAGAGACCTTGGGACCCGGGTGGACAGTAGTTTCTCCTTTGATAGTCACATTGCCACAGTAGTCAGAAAGTCCTTCTATGTGGCACACCTCATCATAAAAGGGTTTCCATCCAGGAAAAAAGAGGTCATTGTTCCCCTCTACTCGGCACTCATTAGACCCATTATAGAGTACAATGCCCCTTTTGGAATGTACCTCACAAGACATCTGCAGCAGCTGGAAAGGCCACAGAAGTACCTCACAAAGAGGATTACTGGCCTCAAACAAATGCCCTACACTGACCGCCTCAAAAAACTCCAGCTTTACTCCATAGCATATCACCTACTCCGAGGTGATCTCTGCCTAACATATAAAGCTATGTCAAACCCAGAACTGTTGGGCATGCTACACCTAAACAAATCCCAATCACTCTGAGCTACATGCTCTAGGGACCTAACCCTTGTCACCACAATAAACAGGACATGCTGGAGGGATAGATTCCTGTCCCAGAGACTTCCCATACTCTGGAACAGGCTACCCATCTATGTAAAGCAAAGTTCTTCATTAGCACTCTTTAAGAAAAATCTTGATGCGTGGATGGGAAATAGGAAATACACCCCGGGGATCACTTCTGTGTCTCTGCTCGACAGTGGCACAGGAAAATAACTTTCTTGGGTGGCGTATGCCATGGAACCTTCTTGGCTAGGCTTACGTAGGCCCTTGGGCCAACTGCCTAGTACCTACCTATGAACCTATGAACCTATGTATCCCTCTGGGTATAATATTGCCTTCCTGATACCTTTGAAGACTCTGAAGGTTCAGAAACACTGAGGTTTCCCTAAAAATTAGTTTTTCCATTTGCTCACACATTGTTTGAATCTCCAGTATTGAAGACAGTTCCATTTTCTTACCAATAAATGCAAATGGATTAGGAAACCATTTTTATTTATTTTCTTCCCATTTTAACAGAACACCTGAAGCTGTAATGGGCCGTATTGTTGTCACACCTTCCGAACCTTCAGATATTCCCAAACAATTCACCTCTTCTGGCTGTGTTAAATAGCTTTCAATAGTTTTTTGTGTCAGGTCCATACCCGTTTCTCAAAACAAACGAGGTAAACCTGTAAATGACTCACTGGCCATCACAGTTCATGTAAACCACAATGCTGAGTCGAAAATCTACACACACTTCCAGGTCAGTGAGTCACAAGCTTGAAATTCTCACAGTCTTTTATTAAAACAAGAAAAAGCACAGTAAAATCCTCTAGCGCCTCGGCTACCACAAGCCTTTACAGCGTATGTCTTTCCTTTCTGTTAAGTTTGTTTTATACAATATAATACTCCCAACATTTAATTATACAATTAAAATAATTTGAAACCTTAAAGTGAACTCGTAGAAAACACTTCTAGTTGCATTCTGTATTAAGACCCCTAGGGCAAAGTGTATTATATTTTAAAATAAAAACAGATTTCTTTTTCCGTAAATTATATTTAATACCTTCTGATGTAAGAAACTCATTCTTAAATTGTTCTAGCACTGTGGCCTGCAAACCAGTTGGATTCCCATTATGACAATTGTGAAAATGCTCTGCCACATGCCTAAACCGCTTGTTCTTCTTTATATCTCTTACATGTTCTTTAAGTCTCGTAGCAAAGCTTCTTTTACTCTCCCCTATGTAATACTTTCCACAAAGATATTTAAGTCCATGTATTATCCCCTCATTATTACATGTATAATTACCTTGCTCATGAAAATTCTTTCCATTAATTGTAAGGAAAGTTCTAATTACATACTGACATACTGTGCAAGTGCCACAGGGGGAGGTTCCTTTAAAAAGCAGCTCTTATTATTTTTTACTAGGGGTCTTGTAAATCCTCCCCGCACCAACATATCCTTAACACATCTTCCTTTTTGATAAGAAAAGCTTAATTTAATATTCTTCAGAAAGGTTACTTCCTTTTTTACCAATGTCCAATAATATTTTACTAAATTTTCCAACCTTTCTGAAAACAGTGTATATTTTGAAACAAAATATAAAGTTTCCCCTTCATTCTTTCTATCCATTCTTCTATAACTGCCTTGCCTGCAACATATATACATAAAATGTTTGTTACTTCCTGTAAAATCACTAAGTTTAGTAAGAGGACTTCTTCAGTTTGTTGGAGATGTAGTAAAGATGGAAAAGCTGATTGGACACACGTTTATGGATTGTGAAAAATTAAAGGTATATTAGGAAAAGATAAGTATGTTTTTAAGAGGTTATGGTCTGATAATTGTTCTTTAACTAGATTAGTAATACTAATGAATGTTCCACTTCCTGTATCTGTAAAACCCAAAGAACAAAACTGTTTTGGGGCTCTATTGGCAGTTACTAGAAAATTTATTACAAAAAATTGGAAATCAAACTCAGTTCATTGAAATCAAACTCAGTTCCTACATTCAAAGATTTTTTTTTAAAAAATTAACAGCAATACTATATAAAACTGAAAAAGAAGTGATCAGAATAAGATCTATAAATCATACTAAGACTTTTAGTGGTTGGGATAACCTTGAAATGTTAGTATTGAAATACCAAGACTCTTAATATGTTAATTGTATAATATTATCTTGATGATTCAATACATTCCTATCATTGTATAATAAAATGTGATGTTGAATGTCTTCCTTTCTGTGTATATATTGTAAATAAAAATAAAATAACAATGAAACAGTGGCAAACCTCTTTGTGGCTAACCCATGATAGAGGACAAATTATTATCCCAGGGATAAAAATTCAAAAGTGGATATTCCAGGGTGACTCTTTGTCACCTCTGCTCTTTTGTCTTGCCCTTAACCCATTAAGCTGTCTACTTAACAGATTATGTAATGGTTACAATTTGGCTCCCAGACAACAACAAAGTGTAAATACTTCTCATCTTCTTTTTTGGATGATTTATAACTGTATAGCTCATCAGCACAGCTGGAAGGGGTCAAAAATTTCTCAGATGATATAAGAATGTCATTTTGATAAATGTGCAAAAACAACATTTAAAGCAGTAAAGCTGCAGCACCAAGAAAACATCAGTCTGGGACATGGATGTGATATAAAGGGACATGAGCAAGCAGGAGTGTATAAATATTTGGGAATTGATGAAGGGTCAAGTATAAAACATGAACAAATGCAAACAAAACTCAGTAAGGAATATTTTAAAAGACTAAAATTAATAGTGAAAACAGCCCTGACATCTAGGAACAAAGTCCAAGCTCTTAACCAATATTCTCTTCCTGTTGTAACTTACAGTTTTTGGGGTGATTGACTGACCCCATAAGGTATTGGATCAGTTGGACGGGAAAACAAGAAAAATGCTTCGCTCTTACCAAATGATATATAAAAATCAGTGAATACCAAGTTTATATATTCCTCATTCTGAAGGAGGTATGGACCTCCTTGAAGTTGATTATATGTATAGATTTGCAATTGTAGGACTGCATACCTTTCTGCTGACCTCATCAGAATCAAACATAGTGAAAGTTTTAAAATATGAAGCGAACAAGTCTAAGATCACTTCCCTGCTTAGTTTAGCAGAAATATATTGGTGTTAAGCAGGAATGGAAACCAAACCAGAAGTGGATAAAAATCAGGCAATAACTGAATGCGCAAAAAAAAGCAAAAGAAAGCATATAAGGAGAAGGCTCAGGTGAGAAGGCAAGAAATGTGGAAAAGGAATAATTACAAGCACAGAAAACTTCTGAAACAACTTCTTGTCAATCAGGATCTGATGCAGGAATGGTTAAGGAGAGGTGAATTTAAACCAAAGGCTAAAAGGTTAACATTAGCAGCCCAGGGTGGTGGACAATGTACATGTTAGTTTACAAAGTCTATTAAAGATGTAGGAGAAACAGGTAAATGCAGGTTCTGTAAAACAGAACTGGAAACAGAACAGTTACTTATCCTGTTGCTGGGTGTGATACACTAATGGCAAAGGGCCTGTATTCTGAAACGAATAAGGGCAAGACTGTTGCATTGGGGATTGTGCAAACATTATAATATTGAAGTAGCTGAGAAGCATTGGAAACATCAGCCACAAAGCATTATAGAGAATGATGAAGTTTGTGTCACATGGGATTATCTATTACCAACACTTCAAAAAATAGATGGGAGAATACCAGGTATAGTATAGTCCATGAAAAGAAGATGAAAGTAACATTCATCATTGAAATTGCTACACCCTGTGATTACAGTGTCTTACGTACAGAGAGAGACACAAATTCATAAAATACAAGGATTTGCAGTCGGAAATGAGGGCATTGTGGAAGAAGGATACTCAGACAGTTACAATACTAGTAGGAGTAAAGGGTCTTATAAAAAAAGAATTTACAGTCATTTTAGATATGCTTCCGATACATGTAACTCCATATGAATTACAAGAATCAATTCTAGACATATTTTGGGTGCTGCAAAGAGCATTTTTGCCTACCATCAAAGACTGAAACAATACTAATTTCATGAACTTTAATCATAATTTGACTTAAGAATGGGGTCACTTCCTGTCATGGTATTAGAAACCCAAAAGACTTGGAGAAATTAAACTGTAAGAGTAACAATATAAGCTATATGACTACGATGAGAAAACAGTTTACTTCCCTAGACTATGGCTAAAACCTAGCACTTAAATAACTGACAATCATGTAAAACTGCATGCAACATTATTATGCTGGCAGAAGGAACTGAATAGCCTCTCTAGTTGCCCTAAGTGACTCAGATAATATTTTTCATGTATGTCACATCCCTCATTACTCCATCTCTCTCATGCCTTTAGAAATGTTTGTTTTCCATACTATCTCTTTCTGGATGCTTACACTAGGGGTCCATTATCCTTTCTTAGAAGGGACTGTTCTCATCTTTGTGATGTAATTTGTATCCTGACATTAGCACTTATGCACCCTTCTTCGACCTTTGTCCTTACTATCTTTTTCTACCCTGTGTTAGTTAACAATCATGAGTTTGTCAACCCTAAACATTTTTTCTCTGTTTTTCCTTGTTTCAAGGGAAAATAATCTCAGTTTCCTCAACCTTGCTTTAATTTATGTATTTATTTGTTCCACTTAACTAGGAAGCCTGTGAGGAATGTATCTCTTTTTTTTTTCCAGGAGCAAACTGAGATGTTACAACATTAGAGTAGTTGTCAAGTAGTTGGTTAGGCTATTGTTTATTCTGCTTCCTGGAATATCAACAAAATGTACTTACCTGCGACATTTAGCCAATGAAATATACAGCAGATGCAGGCAAGGATGCCTCAAGCATGTCAGCTAAGGCAGCCACTATCTTGGTCAGATCAAGAAAGTCTAGTTATGAAAAAACTGGGAAGGCAATTCAGAATTCAAATCCCTACTGGACAAGCTTTATTTATTTATTTACTTACTTGTTATGTGTTAACTTGATAAGTGGACCGGTTTAAGGTTACACAGAGAGTTGAAATAAGTGAGACTAATAAACCATGGCAAGACTAGATTTTAATCCTTAAACATACTTTGGAAAACGGCTTTTGCAGAGCTCACTGCTTTGCTTCTGTAGTAAGAACGTTTTCAGAAGTGGTCAGATTAGTTTCCTTTGAAACAGAAATAGAAGCACAATCTGTTCTAGACAGATGTCATCCCAATGAACTAGGATTCATGATCATCTGGCAAACAATCTGGTAGACAAAACATCAGAAAAAATCACTGAAAAACACTTTTTGTGAACAGGATTTTAAGCGGAAAGTGGCATTCAGCAATAACACCAATCACAATGTTGCCAGACAAACAGCATTTGGCACAAACACAGGTTCCTGTGAACTACAGATGTGTCTCTTCTACTTCATCACTATTGATTTTAAAACACGAGTGGTCCAGTAACTGATAAATATATTTTGCTTCTTCTCCAGTGTATTACAAAATATAAAATACTCCCTGATAACTAATGGTGGCTAAGGTAGATAAAAACCCTCCCTGTCATCTACTGTTGCACCAGAATTTTGCATGAACTGAGTGAGTTTGCTGGTTTTGAGTCAGCTTCTGTACCATATCAGAAGCATAATATGCTGCCAATGCACTTCAAGTTAGGTTGATGACTCATTGTTCAGCAACATGTTCACCTAATCAAAACAGCCCATTAGCCACTGCTTTTCACACCTTTTGGGTTAGTTGAACAGATCAGTGTAGCTCTAATAATTCTTAGTTTCAGTCACTTTTCCTTTGAACAGACAATGGACACAAGGCAGTTGTTATAAGAAAGAAGTTGTTGGTTAAGCAGGATCTGTGAAGCATGCATCTGGTGATGGAATAAGAACAGGTAGGGATATTTAGTCAGTACGTGGCATTACATTCTATATCTCCATAAAGGAAATAGTAAGTAGTTTTCTAAATAACTAGACACTGCTGGGCGGCATCATAAAAAGACTTAGGAATTAATATGCCACATTTTAAAAGAAGTGTGTTTAATATCCTTAAAACTTGCCAGCAAACATAAAGCAGTAAATATGAATGAATGTGCAATTCAGAGAAATTAGAGACATGGACATTGCTCAGTTCAAGGAAAGAGAATTTGATTGTATCTCACTGACTTATTCCATATCAACTTTTTAAGATAAGGAGCAAAGACTGATAAGTTATAATACAAGGATGTAACAAGCAACACAGAGTACAATGAGGTAATAGGCTGCTCTATACACACAGTGTAAGGAAAGACACACTATGAAAATTTGGGCAGGAAGATTCACTGGGTTCCAATGTCAAATTGCTGGGAATTAACATTTATCTAAAATTTCTCAAAGTTCAACTTTACCTAATAGCTGAATGAATATTACAGGTTCCATCTCAGTGATAACACATATGAAGGTACAAAGAAAACAAAAGTATCTTCATTTTTCTGTCTGTAGTGGTGGTGACATTCCATACAGTACTTCTGGATGTTGTTGTTTCTTTAAGAAGAGGTTTGTCCTGTGCATGGATTATACCACCATATACCCAGAGGCAATTGCCTAGTCTGTACAAGGTTGGATAAGTGGCAAGCAGTTTACTAGACATTTTCTCCTATGATGGCTTCCGCAGAAGAAAGTATCAACAAATAGAAGGTGGAGGCATATTCTTTCAAAATCTGGACGCACTGAAATTTTGATAGAGAAGAGTAGGATGATTTGAAGTATTTTAGTCAGAAGCCACTGGACATGTGCAAAGATTTAAGGGCATCATGAAAGAAATGTTTCTGCAGATTTGTTGAGCAGCATAAGAATGGCTAATATACCTAGCTTTTTACCTTTCATTTAAATATCTGTTCAGGGTCAGGGGGAAAGACTCAACTTGTAAGGCTTGCTAAAAGAATTCAAGCAGACATCTTTTGTTGGTAAATTCAGCTGTCTCTCAAATTGACCTCAGACCAACACCAGGAATAAAAGGAAATACCATTCAAATTTGTTGCAGTGTTTCCTACCGAGTCTGAATGAATGTTTTACCTGTATATCATCTAAAGGAAATATGTACCCTCATTAACATCATGGAATAGCAACTCCTGTTCTGAACTCAAAGTATAAACAAATGTTAAAAAAAGTGTAAACAAATCTTTAGAAGTCCAGAGTCATAACTCTCAGCCAAAAGTATGAAAAGCAAAATGATTATGTGCAAACTGATCATTATTGTGCTAATATTCATTAGAACTCAAATATAAAATGTTATTTTAAAATCTAAGATGAACACAATAAATGTAATTTACACTATTCCATTGTGAGCTTTCATTTGTGGCCCAGTAGCTCATTTATTTACATTTTATTTATTTATTACTTTGTTAACCAGGTATGTTTGCTTCTTCAAAGACAGTTTTCATCCATGAGTTAGGCCACAATTAACAGCTGCCTCACATATAAATTATACACTGTAACTAAAAATATTGGCACACTGGGTACAAAATGCAATCTGTATATACTAATAATACATTTAGGCATGAAGAGCACTTGGCAGTAATAGCAGATGAGTGACGAGAGTATTTATACATGTACAGAATGCTACATCTTGAGAAGTTACAGACGTTTAAAACAGACATGACAGCTTATTAAACATGATGTCCTATGCAGCTCGACTAAAGAAACTCCAGCTCTACTCAGTTGCTTACTGCCTACTCAGAGGTGATCTATGCCTGACGTACAAAGCCATGTCAAACCCAGAATTAATGGACATGCTCCACCTCAAAAAATCCAAGTCCCTTAGAGCTACACGCTCCAGTGACCTAAACCTCAGCACAAAAATAAATAGGACATGCTGGAGGGACAGATTCATTTCTCAGAGGCTCCCCTCACTCTGGAATAGAATCCCAATTCATGTTAGACATAGCCCCTCGCTGACCCTCTTCAAGCGAAATCTTGACGCGTGGATGGGAAATCGCAAATTCACCCCTGGGATCTCTTCTGTGTCCCTGCTAGACAGAGGCACAGTAAACTAATCTTAAAAGGGTACCCTCTGTGACCTACTTTACAGAGGCACAGTAGGCTAATCTAATAGGGAGGCGGAAGCCAAATACACTCTGACTAGGCTTATAAATGCCCTAGGGCAGATAGCCTAGTATCTACCTATGAACCTATGAACCTACTGTAGAAATTAAATAATTGATGCAGTGTTCACCAATAGTCATCCATAGTCCATGAAAAGTGGCAGTTTGTATGTGTGTATTGATTCCACTCACAAATCTGTGTGATTGAGATATCTGCAGAAATATAAAAATGATATCTACTGGAATAACTAAATAAATGAACACCCTTAATGTCTCTTTACCTCATCTAGCCAGAGGCAAATAATTAGTGATAGTTTTGTTGGCCTTTATGTAAACTTTAAATTGATTGTTTCCAGTAATTTGCCACAAAGTTTTGTAAGTATGGTTCTATGTCAACCACCCTCACCCACTGACCATTTGGCTTATTTCTGTGACCTTGCCCATTTGTTCCCAAGTAAATGACAGCCTAGCATAGCATGAACGTCACAACTGACAACCAATAGGGGACCTTAGCTCTGCACTCTATTACACCCCTGCATGCTGTGTAGGCACTTTCAGCTGGGAATGCAATGTGTGTAGCTTGAGCATATTATTTGCTTTTGTAGGTGATATAATTCGTCAGGCATCCCTGCATCTCCCCTTGAGCTTCTATAGGTCCCCAGTCTCCATCAAGTATTTATTAACAGATGTACCCCCAGTATGTCCTAGAAGACATAACCTATTTATTCTATCACCAGCTGTCTCCTTCAACTCCCAGCCCTTTATTCTAATTGGCTTGGTTGGATCACAGTCAGGGTTCCGTCCATCTACACACCAGAGCTAGGTTAAGTTTTGTAAATATTGATTTAATATGAAAATAGTATGGTATATTTTCAAAATAGGTATCCCGTGCAGACATTAAAATCTTTTTAATAAAACATTTATAAAAAGAATGAATAGTTTTAACAAACACAGGCAGTATGCAATGACTGCAGTTGGAAGGTAGCAATAGGAAAAGTAAAATTTAATTCTTAACAATCTTTGGGGACCAGCTTAGACTAAACAGTTTATTTATTAGTTTTTTTGGAAACACTCCAGGGGATAACGCAGCAGTAATAATTTACAAAGTAACGAATGCAGGTTATGAACTTTTTGATAAGTTTTTGTTGCATGTTCTTGATGTATTTTCAGCACGTCTAGGTGACATCTTGGTGAATGAACTAATGGATGTCTAACAAGTTTACTCAGTTGATCCTAGAGAAACACCTACAAGTGTTACCTTGAGCTGAATGAATTAACCCCATTAGTAATGTAAAGTCACAACAGGGCCCCTCAGAAGCACTCTAAAAAAGAAACTTACAATATAACATATGAAGTTGTATTTAAAGTTATTATTCAATTCACAAAACTTTCTGATCATACTCAAACGTTCTTTTCAAACCAGATGGTAATAACACATTTCTAAAATTATTACAGACTCAGCACAGTCACAGAGTAAGACACCCATCAGCTGGAAAGTTTGGAAGGGGCAGCACTTTCTATCATTTTGCCCCTACATGATGGAATTACAACAGCAAGGCAAGATTGCTAGAGCTTGAAAGAAGTCATTGAAGTGATTTTATTTGCTATATAAAAATAATGCCTTTCAAAATGAAATACTGATTTGCCACTTTTTACTTGATGCTAAGTGAAATGTAAACACCTATTTTTTAGATGGCATTGCTATTTTCAGAGCTATCTGGTAAGAGCAGGGGTCCCACTTAAGGAACTACTTGGTAAAATAAAGGTGATCGGAATCACTGAGAAGATAAAACAGTCAGAAAGTCCTGATGAGGTAACATATTCATGATTCACAGAAGGTAAGGAATAGCTCTGTTATAATGTATGGCCCAGACCTGAAAAGCTGAAGTCTGGTATTTTCTATTTGATCAGAAGATTCTACAAAAACTATGTGATAAATGTCCATAATCAAAAAGATTGATCTGCTATCTGGCCTGTTAAAGAAAAGATGCTTAAAAAGTAGAAAGCTTGATAGGACTGCCAGCATTAGATATAAAATACAGATCAATTGCTCTGAAAAAAAAAAAGCATTCCAAACTAGCCAGAATTATTGTAGCAAGTGCGGTTTTATATACTTCAGTCGTCACTGCTGTTTAATACAGGAATCTACAATTAAGGCAGTTATGCTGTGATTTTATTTACATGCAAATCCAGTGCAAAAGAATTTCCATAAGGAAACACAAACAGAAGTCCAAAACTGAAATCTAAAGCTGAGGGCAGTTTAAAATTTAATTTTATTATCAACAGTGTAGTAAAACTGGTGAGTTGTGTCTTGGTCTTAAAGGATAAAATTGCTGAGCAAGACTCTAACCTTTTATACACTAAACTTCAGCAAAACAACTGATTAAATTATTCCACCACAGGGCAAGATGATTATGGGTTCATAGGTGTACTAGGGTAATGGCCCTGGAGCCTTTACAAGCCAAGCCTATAGAAGTGCCCTGGCATCGTGCTGCCCGATGTTAGTTCCCAGTGCCTCTATCAAGTAGAGCCACTGGAGTGATCCCCAGGGTGAACTTACTATTACCCATACACTCATCAAGATTTCTCTTGAAGAGGGACAACGAGGTGCTCTGCTTGACATGTATGGGAAGTCTATTACAGAGCATGGGCAGTCTCTGGATGAGGAACCTGTCTCTCCAGCATGTTCTGTTGATTGTGGTAATGAGGTTGAAGTCTCTGGAGCATGTGGTGTGGATGGATTTGGATTTCTTTAGATGTAGCATTTCTAACAGAGCTGGGTCAGACATGGCTTTGTAAGTCAAGCAGAGATCGCCTCTAAGTAGGCGATATGAGACAGAGAGTAGCTGAAGTCTTTTGAGTCTGTCTATGTAGAGCATGTGTTTAATGCCTAGGATCCTCTTCATGAGATACGTCTGTGGCCTCTCCAGCTGTTGCAGGTGTCTAGTGAGGTACATGCCAAATGGGGCATTATTCTCGATGATTGGTCTAGTGATGGAAGAGTAGAGAGAGACAAAGATCTCTTTCTTCCTGGATGCAAAACCCTTGGTAATTTGATGTGCCACATAGAAGGACTTTCTGACCACAGTGGCAATGTGGTGGTCGGAGGAGAGGTTGCTGTCAACCTGCATCCCCAGATCTCTTATAATGCCTTCAGTGTTCAGTGGGCTCCCATCGATGTGGTAATTAGTGGGAACTGAGTTTTTACCAAAGGGGATGATGATGCATTTTTTGGCAATAAGCTTAAGGCCATGGTTTCGACACCAGTCATTGGTCTCAGTGAGGCCTTTCTGTAGGATGTCTGCATCACTTGGGGAGTTAATAATGACTCCCAGCTTGCAGTCATCTGTGAACTTGTGGCTCCTTTGTGGTGGCCTGGACTTCTGAGAAGTATATGCCAAACAGGAGAGGACCCAGGACCAGTCCCTGTGGGACTCCACTCGTGACTGGTTGGCAGTCTGACTTGGAGTCCACTACTTTCACACTGTGTGTTCTATCTGTGAGCCAATTTGCAGCCCACCTAATGATATAGGGGTTGATGTCTAGTTTGGTGAGTTTATCAATAATTCCTGAGTGAGAAATGGTATCAAAGTCCTTGGCCAGATCAAGGTAGGCTGTATGGACTGCCTTACCTTCATCCACATCCCTGGTGAGTGACTCAAAGAAGTCAACCAGGTTGAGCAAGCATGATCTTCCTTTCACAAAGCCAAATTGCATGGGCTCTAGAGTTTGGAGATTTCCTATATATTTGTTAATCAATCAATTATATATAAAACTGCAAAAACATAATAAATGAAGTTATGCCATTGTAGGGCAAGAAAATTGATAATGTATAAAACTGCAGTGGTCCAGCCAATGAAATTATGCCACCATGCCACCTTAGGACAAGATGACCAGTTATAGATCTGGAATATGTAGAATGCTAATGAGGCATTACAAATGATAATCTCTTGACCGTCAAGCAATACTTTGGTTTACATCCTATCTAAAAAACAGACATCAAGCAGTGCTCTGGGATAATAACCTATCCACACCCCTCCCCGTAAATATTGGAGTCCCACAAGGCTCTATATTAGGCCCTCTTTTATTTTCCATTTTTATTAATGACCTCAATACTGTTTTTCCTCAAGCCACCTGTATTCAATATGCCGATGACTCTACTCTAATATGTTCTTTTAATTCATCAATCTCTCTTCAAACCCTTACCCAAACAATATTTAACACTGTTGAAAATTGGTTTTCTGACCATTGCCTCCTCCTTAATCCCAAAAAAACAAAATTGTTACTTTTTGCTCCCACCCAAAAGTCTCCATCTATCCACTTCACAATTACCTCTAACAACGGTACCACTATTTCCCCTGATACTATTGCACATCTCCTGGGCATTACTATAGATAATAACCTCAGCTATGATGATCATATCAACAATACTATACTGATGGTCAATAAAAAACTTGGCTCCTTGTATAGAATTAAGCCTTACCTCACACCTCTAGCTAGAACCACCATTGCCCAGACCCACATTACTTCTACCCTATTCTATGCTTCTGCTATATATACCAATCTATCAAAATCTAATCTAAGTAAGCTCAAAACTAGCTAAAACAATATAGCAAGATTTGCCACTGGCACCCCTTTTAGAACCCACCACTGTCACAACCTTAAACAACTCGGGTGGTCTGAACTACAAAACCAGCTGGTGTATAATCAACTAGTGATCACACAAAAAATCCTTCATCACCCAAATAATACTCCAATCCTCTCTAACCTAATCACCCCATATAAAAATCTTGCGACACTTCGTTCGGCTAATAAGTTACTAATTGCCAATATCAAATCTAATAATAAAGCTGGAGACTCCCTTTTTACCGACGTTGTGGGAAAAATATGGAACAAGCTTCCTATGTCACTCACATTTCTCTCATCTACATCTCTCTACAAAAAACACATCAAAGAACTTATGAAAAATCATCGGCTCTGTCCCTGCACTAAACCTGACTGAACCTCACTTTTCCTATTACTAACTCTTCTTGCCATATGTCCTCCTTACGGGTGTTGTCCCTTCTCTAACTTTAATCCTAAAAGCTACCTTTATTCCAGCCCTCATGTGTAACATTTGTTCTCTACCCTCAACTCGTGTTCCCCTACTTTGACTTACAAATGGCAACATTAGAATCTCAAGTTTACCTGTACCTCCTTATATCTAAAACCCATGCAAAGACTCTAAACTACTTTTCCTCTTCTTAGACAAACTTTTTATTTAATTATAACCCATACACTATTACATTTTCTTATATAGTAGAACTTTAGTAACTTTTAAGTATTACACATAGTAATTTTGCTATATTCGGAGCTTATCTCCACATGACAGCTATTAGTGTAAGTAGTGAATTTTTATTTTGTAATTTCTATTTTTGTAATTTTTATTTTCTAATTTCTATTTTGTAATTGTATTATGTTTGGAGCTTATCTCCCTGGGCCTCTACTGAAAATGGACATGTATCCAGCTAGACTAGCACAGTCAACAAATGTAAAATAAAAAAAAATAAAAAAAATAATAATTTAAAGGGTAAATAGCATACAGCAGTATAAGTGTAGTATGTAAAATACAAAAAGATAAAATATTAAATGAATCCTAAACTAAATATCTCATATTAAGCTCATTGTTCATACCATCTCCTGGAGATAAAGTGTCAAAGTTAATCACAAACCAGGCTATATGGTGGGATAATTTCAATGACTGTTTCATTGCAGTTTTGTCTATAAATTGTCATAGTGTTGTTCACCAGTTTTATTCTTGAAGGTCAATAGCTGAAGTACCAGGTTTTATCACATTGATAAAAAGGCTGCAATTTTAACTGCTATCAGTTTTGGACTTCTGTTTGTGTTTACCCTCCTACAACTGTAATTCCGAATTAACATAAATATAGTTATTCCAAACTTTTAAGTTTGAATTTCTATAAAACATTGTAGAAACTGATTTTTGATCCACTACAGTGCAAGTGTGAATGTACAAATGGCTAAGTTTCACAAATATGGAGATTCCACATACAAAAAGCTTTTTTACTGCTACTCCTATGAGACATTCTGTGTCACACACATCTTACCCTATCCTGTCTCTGAAAAAGTGACGTGCTTTCTCTTTGAGTGGGATTCTTTTCTTAGGAAAGGTGAAATGATGACCACTATGACACATGCCAGTCCCTTTATGCATTTTAAGCAAACAAAGCATTTGATAATTTGTTGGTGAAAGAAGCTATAGAAAACATTAAGGCCCTTTAGATATTGTTGTTTGGATTTAGTTATTGCTGTTCACCTAGTGTTAAAGGTCCCATGAGGAATATTTAGATGAGGTGAAGGATCTGAAACATTAGGTGATAATGTCAGACAGCTACAGTTATACCAATCTATATAGGGTGTTGCTGGTCTCACTTAGGAGTGGGTAAAATAATCCCTTCGGTTTTTACCTTACTAGAACTTAGTGTATGGAAGAATGATTATTATGTCTTGGCAGATTCCTATTTTCTCCTTCAGTGCACTGCAAAACTTTTCTATGTGAACGCACACATGGAATGTGAGTGTAAGTGTAGTTAGGCAGCATAGAATGGTGGTCTGTAGGATGACGTTGGTGATCAAGAAGAGGAGGACAAGTGTGAGAGCAGTGCCAAGGCTCAAATGGTGGAAGTTGAAAAAGGGTGATTGTGAGGTGGAGTTCAGGGAAGAGTTAAAACAGGCACTGGGGGCAGTGAATAGTTACCAAATAGCTGGGAAACTACAGCAGAGATGGTAAGGGAGACAGCCAGAAAGGTGCTTGGTTGACATCTGGACAGAGGAAAGAGGACAAGGAGACCTGGTGGTGGAATGAGAAAGTACAGGAGAGTGTACAGAGGAAGAGGCTGGTGAAGAAGAAGTAGGATTGTCAAAGAGATGAAGAAAGTAGACAGGAGTATAAGGAGATGAGAAGCATGGCAAAGAGAGAGGTGGTGAAGGCTAAGGATAAGGCATATAGAGAGTTGTATGAGAGATTGGACACTAAAGAGGGAGAAAAGGACCTGTACCGATTGGCTAGACAGAGGGACCAAGCTGAGAAAGATGTGCAGCAGGTAAGCGTGATAAAGGATAGTGAGGGAAAATGTACTCACAAGCAAGGCGAATGTGTTGAGCAGATGGAAAGAGTACTTTGAGGAGCTGATGAATGAAGAGAATGAGAGGGAGAGAAGGTTGGATGATGTGGGGATAGTGAATCAGGAAGTGAAACAGATTAGCAAGGAGGAAGTACGGACAGCTATGAAGAGGATGAAGAATGGAAAGGCTGCTGTTCCAGATGACATATCAGTGGAAGCATGGAGGTGCTTAGGAGAAATGGTAGTGGAGTTTTTAACCAGATTGTTTAATGAAATCTTGGAAAGTCAGAGGATGCCTGAGGAGTGGAGAAAAAGTGTTTTGGTACCTATTTTTAAAAATAAGGGTGATGTGCAGAGCTGTAGTAACTACAGAGGGATAAAACTGATCAGTCACAGTTTGAAGTTATGGGAAAGAGTGGTAGAAACTAGGTTAAGAAGGGAGGTGATGATTAGTGATCAGCAGTATGGTTTCATGCCAGGAAGGAGCACTACAGATGTGATGTTTGCTCTGAGAGTGTTGATGGAGAAATATAGAGAAGGGCAGAAGAAGTTGCATTGTGTCTTTGTGGACTTGGAGAAAGCATATGATAGGGTGCCTAGAGAGGAGTTGTGGTATTGTATGAGGAAGTCAGGGGTGGCAGATAAGTATGTAAGAGTGGTGCAGGATATGTACGAGGGTAGTGTGACAGTGGTGAAGTCTGCAGTGGGAGTAACAGATGCGTTTAAGGTGGAGGTGGGATTACATCAAGGATCAGCTCTGAGCCTTTTCATATTTGCAATGGTGATGGATAGGTTGACAGACAAGATCAGGCAGGAGGCCCCATGGACTATGATATTTGCAGATGACATTGTGATCTGTAGTGAGAGTAGGGACCAGGTTGAGGAGACTCTGGAGAGGTGGAGATATGCTCTAGAGAGGAGAGGAATGAGGGTCAGCAGGACTAAGACAGAATATGTGTGTGTGAATGAGAGGGAGGATAGAGGAATGGTGAGGATGCAGGGAGTAGAGTTGGTGAAGGTGGATGAGTTTAAGTACTTGGGATCAACAGTTCAGAGTAATGGTGAGTGTGGAAGAGAACACAGGCAGGGTGGAATGGATGGAGAAGTGTGTCAGGAGTGATTTGTGACAGACGGGTACCAGTAAGAGTGAAAGGGAAGGTCTACAAGAGGGTACTGAGACCAGCTATGTAGTATGGGTTGGAGACGGTGGCATTGACAAAAAGGCAGGAGTCAGAGCTGGAAGTGGCAGAGTTAAAGATGTTAAGATTTACATTGGGTGTGACAAGGATGGACAGGATTAGGAATTAGTATATTAGAGGGTCAGCTCAGGTTGGACAGTTTGGAGACAAAGTCAAAGAGGTGAGATTGCATTGGTTTGGACATGTGCTGAGGAGGGATGCTGGGTATATTGGGAAAAGGATGCTAAGGATGGAGCTGCCAGGTAAGAGGAAAAGAGGAAGGCCTAAGATAAGGTTTATGGATGTGGTGAGAGAGGACATGCAGGTGGTTGGTGTGACACAGCAATATGCAGAGGACAGGAAGAAATGGAAACAGATGATCCGCTGTGGTGACCCTTAATGGGAACAGCCGAAAGAGAAGAAGATGGAATGTGAGAATGCTTTACTGAAGTGTAATATCATATGAGGAACTTCTCATAATTTGTGCATCCGGATTCTTACTGAAAGAGTTCTGTAAAATCTCCTTGTTCTATATGTGTGTGTGCATTTTGGGGCATTGCTATTATAAAGATATGAGATTTCTGTAGTCCTATCTCGCCTTCATTCTTACATATGGGTTCGGAGCCGATCATTGGCTCTGACTCGGCTGATTACAAAGCACAAAGTCTCTTAGTTGGCTCGTGGCAAAGTAGGTATCCCATAGTGCACTAGTAAGGATCCCCAGAGATCGTTTGCTGCATCTATGAGTTCAGAAGTGCTTCTTGCTTGGCCGTGGCTAAGTTGCTTATTTTTTCATTATTATCATATTTCTTCTGATGTTTCTTCTTATAATATAGCTAGCTATACTTATTCTTAGTGATAGTTTTTCATAGGTAGTTATTACTGGTGTTTTTTGCTATATTTACTTAGTGTTGAGAACTTGTTGGCCGTTTTGAGCCTGTTGTTGTTCTCTGTGTGGTATCCTTCTGTGTGCTAGCTTTTGATATATTTCCTATTACTGTAGGCCCACGTTTGAGTTAGGACCTTGTTTTTTGACTATTTTTCTATAGTTTAGTATATGGTGTGCAGTGTCGTTTAACTATCTTTTCAGTAGTTTGGCTGTTGTTTAAGATTCCTGGTATCTTCTGGCTTAGCTTCTTTCGGTTTTCGCAGCTAGGTCCGTGTAAGGTAGAGGATCTAGTCCTCTGTTTAACTTTCACTCTTTCTGCAACAGGGCTAGGCTCATTTAAATTAGAGGACCTAGTCCTCTGTTGTTTTTTCCTTTGTGTGCATGTTAGTTTAGTGGGGCTAGGCCCGTTTAAGTTAGAGGACCTAGTCCTCATTGTATTTTGTGTGTAACTCTTATAGGGTGTGGCCCGTTTAAGTTAGAGGTCCTTGTCCTCCTTTTTCCTGTTTCATTGTAGTCATGTCAAAGGAATCCAAAGACCATAAACCTTTGGGTTTTAAAAAGTGCCTTAAGTGCACCCAAAAATGTCACTTACGGATGGTCACAGTAATTGTCTTTACTGCCTCAGAGCCATTCACTTACAGGAAACTTCTTTCTGTCACTCCTTCAGCACCAGATTTCTCCAGGAGAGAAAGGACAAATTAATTCTGAAAGGTCTCCTTAAGCCTTCCTTCAAGGAGGACTTAGCCAGCTCTTCTTCATCTTCCAAGTCTCATTCATCAAGAAAAGAGAAGGTCAAGTCAGCCAAGAGACATTCTCCGGTGCCGAGTATTTTGTCTGACCCTCCTCAGAAAACCTTAAAACTAGATAAACCTTCTACCTCTTCAGCTCCACTCTCCTCGGAGCCGGTCGAGGTTGGCGATGTTGACACTGCAGTGTCGGCCCCAAGTTTTTCAGAGCCGACTACTGAGAAATTGCATTGGAGACGGTTCAGAGAGCTTTTGCCAGTTTCCCCAACTTTACGATCTCCCATTTTACAGAGATCTAGGTCGGCTACCCTGTCATTCAGATCCTCCAAGAGCCTTTTGGAAGAGGATGTAGAGAGAGTAGTGCTTAGACTCTTGAAGTCATCTGCTTTACCCAAATTGTTGTTGGCTCCAACCCAGTCAGTTCTGGAGCCATCTAAGACCATTCTCCCTGTTGTGGTTCCTCCTCTGCGGCGCCATCTGTGGTGTCTAGGAGCTGAAGCTCACCAGTCAGCCCCGACAGGGATGCTTGGACCTGAACCTCTTCGGTGCTGATTCTACTTCTCGGTGCGTCGACTAGGTTGAGCTCGGACCCTACATCCATCTCGGAGCTGATCGCTGTGGAGCCGAGGACTACCTTCGTTTCCTCGGAAATGAGGCTGTCTTCAGAGCTGGAGAGATTTGCATTCGAGATGATGAGGAGTGTGCTGTCCTGGTCATCAGCTCCGCACAAGGGTACCGATACTCTTCCCCCTCAAGGACCGACCTCTGTGTCAGCACCCTCTCTCTCTCTCTCTTTTGACAGCAGAGACCCACAGCCTTAGGAGCCCCTGTTGGGTGGCCCCCAGTCTTCCGAGACCTCCCCAGAATACCCTTCTGAGGAGCCCCCTCGGAAGAGGACAGGCAGGAGGAAGCATGTAGATTCCCCATATGAGTCCATCACCTCAGTCACTGACCTCAAGGAGTCAGAAGGGTCCCCCAGGTCGTCCTCTGATGATGTCTCCTTTGTAGATATCTTAGAGATCCTGAAGCAGAGAAGCGTCTGGCCCACTGTCACCCCTTCTGATGAGGGGTCAGTGTACCTGAAGGTTTTTGGGTCTCAACCTTCAGCCTCTTGGGTGTCTCCACCTTTTGATGAACTCATGGACCTAGTTAGTTGAAAGGTGTAGGAAACTCCTGATGCCGTGGAGCCAGTCCCCAGAAGACCCAACAAATTTCTCTCTTCCCCAAAAGAGAAAGAGTTCTTGACCAAGGGTGTGCCTGTAGATGCCATGGTCATGGCGGCAGCCACTAAGAAGGAACTAGCGGAGACTTCTACATCTGTCCATCTACCGAACAAGGAGTCTCAAACGATGGATAGATATGGGAAGCATATCTTCTCTTCAGCGGCTTTTACACTCAGATCGCTGAACTATCTCACACATTTTACTAGGCTTCAGAGAGATCTCCTCAAGGAGCTAGGAGATACTCTTCAAGGTACATCAACTGAAGGAGTCCCTGAGAAGGTGGCTGCTCAGTTGTCTACCTTAAACTCCATTGTGAACTCCTCCATGAGGCTGATCTCCTTTGCAGCCGATGGAGCGAGTAAGGCAACCGGTTAGGGAGTTTCCCTTAGGAGACACCCCTGAATGCCCTTATGTAATTTTGCGAAGCCTTTCAAATCTACCTTTACCAATGCCCCCTTTGACGGTTCTTCTCTTTTTGAACCAAAGGTAAAAGATACACTCACAAGGTGCGAACAAGAAGGGAAAACTCTCTCTGCCATAGGAGTATGTTTTACCATCCCTTCTAGACCATATCCCAAGGGTCAGAGAGGCAGTAAAATATGGTTCAAGATGTCCCAGAGGTTTTCCCGGATGCACAAGGTGATTCCTCCTTCAGAGGCAGAGGAGGAGGAGCTAATGGTAGACTTCCCCCTAGAGGCAGGGGGGTCCGCAAAACCAGGGTGGCCGTGATTCTTTTCAAGGCCGTCCCTATCAGCACTCCTGATTTGGGGACCCAGCTGCACTTCTCTGGAGCCAGTCAGGGGTCGCTTATCTTTGTATCCAGAAGCCTGGCTCAACATCACCCAAGACCAGTGGATACAAAGAATAATCACCAGAGGATACTCCATACCCTTCTTTCTTCCACCCCACACTCCCAATAAGATCCCAGATGTTCCACCAAATCACAGAAATCAAGCAACTATAGAAGTTCAAAAGTTGCTTTCAAAGAGTCATCCAAACCATCCCTGCAGACCAGATAGGATTCGGAACTTACTCCAGATTCTTTTTAGTGCCAAAATGAACAGGGGACTGGAGGTCCATTTTGGACCTCAGCAAACTAAACAAATCCGTAAAAAGGCCAAGTTCTGAATGGTAACACTGCAGTCTATACTCCCTCTGTTAGGGAAAGACAACTGGATGTGCTCCATAGACCTCCAAGATGCATACTACCATATAAAAATGGACAGAGCATCTAGGAGTCATCTATGCTTCCAGCTGGGAGCCAGTCATTGCCAATTTCATGCTCTGCCCTTTGGTCTCACCACAGCCCCCAGGGTGTTCACCAAATGTATGGCGGTAGTGACAACTCACTTGAGACATCATGGATTCCAAGTGTTTCCATACCTGGATGACTGGCTCCTGACCGCCACCACCAGGCACCTACTCCTACAAGCCAGGGATTCAACCATCCAGCTCTGTTTCCAGCTGGGGATTATGATAAATTGGGAAAAGTCTGCCTTGTTGCCCTCTCAATTTGTGACTTTTATAGGTACAGAAATAGACACAGTCGCCATGCTAGCTTATCTCCCTGCAGACAGAATTCAAAACCTCAGACAACAAATTTACAGCTTGCTTCCTCTACAAAAAGTCAAGGCAAACACAGTGCTGCAACTCTTAGGGACCATGGCCTCTACCATAAATCTAGTTCCACTAGCCAGATTGCATATGCAAATTCTTCAATGGCTTCTTGTTTCCCAGTGGTCTCTTCAACAACTGCCTGTATCTCATCATATTCTCATAACAGAGTCTTGCAAAAAGGACCTTCGTTGGTGGATTCAGCCCAGTCAGCTGACAACAGGAACACCCTTCCTCCCTTGCCAACCCATTGCCACTGTGACTACGGATGCCACCCAGATAGGGTGGGGGGGGCATTATCTAGGCAGGACTGTCCAAGGCACATGGCAAGATCATGAGGCTCACCTACATATCAATGTCCTAGAGATTAGAGCAGTGCTTGTAGTGTTGCAAGCACTTCACAACTTTCTTCCCTTAGGGATGATAGCAATCCAATCAGACAATATGTCAGTGGTATGGTATCTAAACAAGCAAGGAGGAACCAGATCTTACCCCCTTTGTTGAGAGGCTCTTTGTGTTTGGCAGTGGGTGATATCTTTGCAGCGATTTCTAGTAGCAATGCATATCCTGGGGACAACCAATGTGATAGCCGACAAGCTCAGCAGGGCAATATTGATGCCTTACAAGTGGTCTCTGAATCAGAAAGTAGCGGAACAGATTTTCCACAAATGAGGACAGCCTTGCTGCAATCTTTTTGCCAGCCTGATCAACGCCAATTGCAGCAGCTTCTTCTCCCTTATCCCCTCTCCAGGGAAGTCACCAAGAGACGCACTTGTTCACGATTGGCCTCTGGGACTCCTTTATGCATTTCCCCCCTTTCCACTCATATCAAAAGTGATCCAGAAAGCAAAGTTCTTGGGAAGCAAAATGATTCTGATCACTGCTTACTGGCCTCATCAGATTTGGTTCCCCTTTCTCGGGCCTCATCTCCTAGATGATCCATGGACTCTGGACCCAATTCCAGACCTCTTGACACACATCAGGCTCCCTTCACCCCTGCCTCCATACCCTCAACTTGACAGCATGGCTGCTCCACTTCCATCCCTAGTCAGGCTTCATGATTTTTCACCTGCTGTGATGCATATCCTTACGTCTTCGCAAATGGAGGAGATTTTCTATCTGGGCAAAAGAGAAAAATATAGATCCTTACACAGCATCCATCCCTGTGGTGCTTGAATTTCTAACTGAACTTTTCCATCAGGGATCAGCCGCTGCCACAATTAGGGTCCAAATGGCAGCGATACCAAACTTTCATTTGGGACAACATGAGCCTAATCTGATGGTTCACAGATTATGCAAAACCTTTCTTAAAGGTGCTACCTTACTGAGACCTCCCTTTCAGGAACCTGTACCTCCATGGGATCTAAATTTCATTCTGTCCAAACTAACTTCCCCACCTTTTGAGCCCGGACATTTGTGTCAATTGAAGTTTCTGTCTTGGAAGACTTTGTTCCTCATAGCTATCACATCCACTAGATGGGTATCAGAGTTGCAAGCACTGTCAATCAAGCCTCCTTATTTGATTTTCCACAAAGGCAGAGTTTCTCTTCATACAAATCCTTCCTTCATCCCTAAAGTTTGCTCTCAGATTAATTTGAACCAACTATCAAACTGCCTGTTGTTGTTGTTTGTCTTTCGGCTTTTTCCCAGTAAGGGGTCGCCACAGTGGAACTCCGGTCTGCTAATGATTGGCAGTAGATTTTTTTTTTATGAAACTCTGAGGTGCCAGCTCAATGCCCAACCTTCAATGAAGGCACACCCATTTACGCACGCATGTCTTTTGAACGCTACCCAACCGCGGGGAGGACATGCAGACTCCACATAGAAGGTACTCCCAAGCCGAGAATCGAATGGGAGAACCTCTTGCTGTGAGGTAACAATGCTACCGTCATACCATCATGGTCATTTCAACAGTGCAGAATATAAATTTCATCAACTTGATGTTCACAGACAGTTATGGTTCTACCTTCATAGAACTAAGGAACTTAGAAAATCAGACCAATTGTTCATGTCCTTTTCTGAAACTAGAATAGGTCTGCCAGTCTCTAAAGTGACTCTAATTGGATTTCCAACTGTATTTCCTTTATTTACTCCTCCAATGGAAAGAACCTCCTGTTTAAGATTAAGGCTTATTCCACAAGATCCCTGTCCACATCTGCTGCCTTTCAAGCCAGAGTTCCGATTGACAGTATTTGTGCAGCAGCAACTTGGGCTACCCCTCATACCTTTGTTACTGATTACAAATTGGATTTGACCTCCAGGGGCAGAGCCTCCTTTGGTTCCATGGTACTCAGGAGTATATCCCCATGAACCACCCCGAGAAAAAGGTGCTAGGGACGCTGTCCCATATGTACAAATGAAGGTGAGATAGGACTACAGAACATAAAGACGTTATGTCCTCACCATAACGTTCCATGTTTGTAGTCCATTTCGCCCTTTATTCTTACAAACCCACCAACCGACCCCCATCCTGGAAGGATCTGGAGACAGGATAGTGTTGCCTTTGGTAGGGTGGAGACCTTTCATTGTTGTTGTTCTTTCTGGATAATCTTTTCTATCTCTCTTATAGTTAGCAGCAAACAAGATCTGGGGATTCTTACTAGTGCACTATGGGATACCTACCTTGCCATGAGCCAACTAAGAGACTATGAGCTTTGTAATCGGCCGAGTTGTCTCTGAACCCATATGTAAGAATGAAGGGCGAGATGGACTACAAACATGGAACATTATGGTGAGTACATAACTTAGTATTTTGTATTATAAGACCTCATGTACAGTATTCTAAAATTACTGCCCAAAAATGCTTTATACAGTGCAAAAAGAAGCATACAAAAAACTGAAACTAAAATTAAGGTGTGAGTAAAAGCTGTATTACTTGAGAAGGTGGGGTTGAGGATTCATGTAGGATATGCTTCTTTAAACATTGTGAGTATGTGTGTGTGTCTGTATGCATACCCCTTAACTGTCCAGAGTTTTGCAGAATGTCCAGATTTCCAATTCATATTTTTGGTCTGTTCCACATAATAATTATGGCTTTCTGATAAGTCACTGATGATCGAGTTCATTAAATATTGACTGACATTTGAGTTTCAGACTTTGTATACTTCAGAAAATGTATGGTAAAACAAAATATTTTATTCTAGCAACTTTCTAAGTTTATAAGAGCAGAATTTTAAATTTGTACCTATTTTTGGTCATGGATGTGCACATTGGGAGGATGACAAGTAAACACACAGTAAAGTACAATTTCCCTTAAGAGCACACAGAGATCACAGTCAGTCTGGGGCTGTTTTTCCCTCTTGCTCCAGATCCCCAGGAAGACTCCCCACTGGCACAGCTTTAGGGTTCAGATCTCAGCCGAGTGGTCAAACCAAAACCTCCAGCACCCTCTCTGTCCAATCGGTGTTTTGTGTCCCTGCCCAAGTAGCTGGCACATACACACTTTGAGATTTGACTTATATACAAACACACAGATGCTCCTGGGGAAGGCTGGCACAGGTTCTCTAGCTATGTCCCCTTCTGCCCAGACAATACAGTAGTACCACCTGCCACCAACCAATCTTACTTATCAGTTACTATAAAGGCCCTTACCAAAGGGTGCCCATTCTTACTGTGTAATGTTACTATTATACAAATGGTAAGTGTGTCCAAGACTAAGGGTATTTAAGAGTGGCCTGAACAGTGTTACCAAATACATGCAAGAACTCTGAGATCTTAAATACTTGTAAACAAAACCAGCCACAATTCTTCTTCTTTCGGATTTTCCCGGTTAGGGGTCACCACAGCGGATCACCTGTCTGCTCATGATTGGCACTGGAGTTTTATGGTGTCAAGTTGCCAGCCTGGCGCTCAACCTTCCATAGAAGGCACACACATGCATGCACTCACGCCTAGGGCCAATTCAGAGTGTCCAATCCACCTACAGCATGTCTTTGGGATGTGGGAGGAAACTGCAGCACCCGGAGGAAACCCACGTGACCACAGGGAGGACATGCAGACGCAGCACCGAAGGCACCCCAGCCGAGGATAGAACCAGAGAACCTCTTGCTGTGAGGCAATAACGGTAACCCCTGCACCACCGCAGCCACCCCAAAACCAGCCACAATTAAAAGGCTTAAATTTATTTAATAATAAATAATAAAAGAATAAGACAATAATCAATACAGTGACAACAGAGTTCAGAATCACAAAATAATATTTTAAAACAACATTGCAGGACATTCTCATATAAGTGCAGAAAGCATTTAAACTCATCCTTCTGTATTCCTATCTTTATCTAAGAGATACTATGCCCTAAATTTCTTACTTACAGAGCAAGGCAAATATGTACAAGAAGTGCTGAAGAGATGTTTACAGGTCCAAGACAAGATACGAAATGCATAGACTTTCTCTCCGAGATAGTTCTTAAATTACTACAAAACATTTCTGCTGGGTCATCTCAGATTATATCATTCTTGTCACCTCTGCCTATTTTCCAGGCCGACAGGAACTTAAAATATAACACATCAGTGTCAAGAATACTTATCTCTTAAAAGCTGACACTTATCTCTTAGAAACTTGCCTGGAGCTGGAAATGATAAAACTGTTAAATACTTTTACCCTTGAAATATATAATTATCTCTGTCTCAAACAATAGAAAGAATTTCTATATGCAGACATTCTGTCTTCTATTTGTGGGAAACACACTCGTAAAATGTTTTCCTTATTTTCTCAGAGTTTGCAAGTTAACTCTGCATGTCTCAACGTGTACTATGAAAACATACATTTGCACAGGCATATAGTCCATATACATTTCTGATCTTCTCCAGCAGAGTGCCCTGTGATTACATTTTTGAAGCTTCACACATAACATATAGTTTAATCATAACATATAGTTCTCTTAGATTTGTGAAACAAGCCCGTGGATCATATTAACATTTACAAATGACATAGGATTATTTACAAAATTCTAGCTAGCTGGGCTGGCAGCCTTCACACAGACTATCCAACAATCCTAACTAGATATCAATAATGAAGTAGGGATATATATATATATATATATATATATATATATATATATATATATATATATCAGTAATGTGACCAGGCAGAAAACTGCACTTCAGGGAGTTAGATGGTGCACTTGGGAAAGCAGTTTGCCAAGAGTTTACAAGAAGGACAAAGTAACAGTCTCCCACCATGTTAGATAAGACTTGAAGAAAAAGGAGTGGGATAGATGATCATGGCATAATTTAATACATTTGAGTAGAATTTATCTAAGCCAGGAGGTGAGCCATCAGATGTTTGGTCTAAGAATCTACCAATTTATTTTGCTGATATGGATGAAAACAGAAAGTGAGGATGAACAGAGGTGGTTCTGTGGGAGGAAGGAGAGTATTCCCATGTGTAAAGAGGTGCTGCTCAGCTGGGAAAATTAATTTAGAAAGCATATTGGTGAAAGGGTGGCTATGGAACATTTAAAGCTGCCTTTCTTTACTTGCTCTTTGTTTGGGGGCTGTCCACCTATTTGCTATAATAGTTTCCATAGGTTTTTTTAGGTGACTTTGGAAAGAAGTTTGTTGTGAACACAGATGGAACATTTTCTGCCTTTTAATCTTTTGTTAGGCTCCTCAGATTAATAAATCTGACTCTATTATTGGTATCTGTTTTTTTTTATTCCTTCCAGGCAATGTCTCTGGTTTTAATCATGGGTTGTAATTCTTTAGTAATCTAAAGTTTGAGTTTGGATTTGTACAGCCTTAAAACATCAGCAGTGTACTTATCCTGTAGCTCTGTCAGTTTTCTGGCAGTCCTTAGACAGTCTCAGTGGAGTTATTGGTGCTAAGGGCAGAGGACCAGTTGGTGAAGGTTAGCTATATCTTCAGTACATCTACATTTTGGACATGACTGTTTAGGCTTGCAGGTGATACATTTTGGTTTGAGTTTTTTGGGGGGAGGGGTTAACGTATGAGTAAATTATAGATGTGTGGTCATTAAGGGAAGGCAGAAAGATGCCAGTGCCTGAGATTTGGTTTTCATTTTAAGTTTCCGCTTGTTGGGGAATATATTGCTTATAAAAGGTTTTCTTCAGTAAGGAAATCATAAATTTAATTTCTGTAAAGACCTTGGAATTTAATATTAAAGTCTCCTAGAATTATACAGGCATATCTATCCACATGTCATCAAAGGACAACTTTTAAGAATCACCAGGATCTGCACCAATTAGCAGGATTATGAAGAAGAGATAGAACAGCAAAAAAGAGATTTCAAACAACAAGGATACAAGAATGAGGAAATTCAGGAAAAAGTCTTGAAAAATAGGGCACTTAGGCCTACAAGAGGTATGACCTATGCAACACCCATGCACTGGCCCAGTAATGAAGGAGCCTCAATTCTCACCACTAACACCAGTGAGGGGCATGCACATTGGGGGGATAACAAGTACACACACACACAGTAAAGTACAATTTTCCTTAAGAGCACACATAGATCACAGAAAGTCTGGGGCAGGTTTCTCCCTTTCTCTCCAGAAGCCCAATAAGACTCCCCACTAGCACAGCTATAGGGTCCATATCTCAGCCTAGTGGTCAAGCTAAAACCTCCAGCAACCTCTCTGTCCAACCAGTGCTTCATGTCCCAGCCCAAGTAGCTGACACACACACACACACACACACACACACACACACACACACACACACACACACACACACACACACACACACACACACACACACACACACACACACACTTTAAGATTTGATTCATATACACAGAAACTCCTGGGGAACACTGGCACAGGTTCTCCAACTATGCCCCTTTTCTGTCCACACTATAAAGTAGTACTGACTGCCACCACCCACTGTTATCATCTACTATAAGGCCCTTCCCAAAGAGTGACCAATTTCACTGTGTAATGTTACTGTTATCCAAATAGTAAGTGTGACTGAACAGCAAGACTATTGGAGTGGCTAGGGCAGTATCACCAAATACATGCAAGTACTCCAGAGCTTAAATTATCTCTACACAAAACAGTCACCGTTGAAAGGTTTTAAATATTTAATAAATAAAAACACAAAACAAATCTCATCAATTCAACACAGTGCTAATCAAGAGTTCAGAAATCACAGGAACTTTAAAAAAATATTGTAGGATAGTGTGACATAAATATAGAAAACAGCCTAATATGGCTAATTTTTTATCTAACTTTAAGAGAAATCACTGTTCTAAATACTACTTACATACAGAGCAAGCAAGTGCTGGTGAGTTGTCATTAGAACAAGATACAAAATGCTCAATATTTCTCTCTGAGGAAGTCTTACATTGATAATACCCAGTACTGCTGAGTACATTACATCATTTTTATCACTTCTCCTTTAGTTCCCATGCTAACAGAACTCAAAATTTACATTTCTTTGTAAGCTGCACCTGGCCAGGAAGCCACAATAATAAAATACACTTTTGCATGTAAAATCTAGCAATTATCTCTGTCTTCAAACAATAGAAAGAATTTACTGGCCCAGACATCCTGTCTCTGAACTTGAGATCAAACACAGTGGTAATTCTTTACATAACAGCTTTCTTTTCACAGGGTGCCCTGTGGTTGCATTTTTGAAGTTCAGTATATAACACAGTTTTCTTACATTTAGTTTTCTTACATTTGTGAAAACAAGCCTATGGATCATATTAATATTTACAATGACATAGAATTATCTACAAAATTCTTCCTAGCTAGGCTGGCAGCCTTCACATATACCCCCCCCCCCCGAGAACCCAAGCTAGTTTTTCAAGTGACTCTTGAGAAATGTTGCTTGAGAGGGTTAGGTCTGTCTGTATATATCTTACCCCATTCGCTGTCTTGAGAGCCCATCTGCATTGGTATTGCTAATCCGACTGCGGTGCTGCACTGACATCATATGCTTGCAACCCTAGGCTCCATGTTAGCAACTTGGCATTTTGCTGGCTGGTTCGATGTAACCATGTTAGGGGATTGTGATCTGTAACTATAGCACATTCCCTTCCATACATATAAGGCTGAAGTTTTTGCAGTGCCCGCACTATGGCTAGGCATTCCTTTTCTACAGCTGCATAGCATTCCTCCCTGGGTTGAAGCCTACAACTGAGATAAACCACTGGGTGCTCTACTCCCTCTGAAGAAATCTGGCTAAATACAGCCCCCACTCCATGGTTTGAAGCATCCACCTGCACAATAAATTCTTTGCTGTAATCTGGACTGGCTAACAAAGGGGGTTCTCCCAAAGCTTCTGGAATGCCTGCTCACATGCTGTGGTCCACACTACCTTATCTGGCCTGTTTTTCCTTGTCATGTCAGTGAGGAGAGGAGCTATGGTACTATAACTGGCAACAAATTTTCTGTAGTACTCTGCTGCCCCTAAGAATGCCCTCACCTGCTTTCTGGTAACAAGTGCAGGCCATGCCTGAATGGCTTCCACTTTGTCAGATTCTGCCCTGATCTTACCACTCCCCACTCTATGTCCCAGGTAGGAGACCTCTGCCATACCCACCTGACATTTGCTCAGCTTAATGGTCAACCCTGCCCTCTGTTGTCTGCCCAGCACCTCCCTGACATGTTGAAGGTGATCTTGTCAGGAATGGCTGTATATGGCAATATCATCTAGGTAAGTAAGGGCAAACTCTCCTGCTCCTGCTTGGATATGATCTACTAGCCTCTGGAAAGTCACTGGGGCATTTTCCATCCCAAAGGGCATCTTTGTGGACTCATAGAAGCCAAAGGGAGTCACAAAGGCTGACCTCTGTCTAGCACTGGGAGTCAAGGGCACCTGCCAGTAATGCTTGGTAAGATCAATGGTGGTAGGATACACAGCCCCACCAAGATGCTCTAGGGATTCATCTGACCTAAGCATGGGGTAAGCATCTGACTCTGTGTGACTATTTAATTTCCTGTAGTCCACACAGAACCTGGTGCTGCCATCCTTCTTTGGCACCAGCACCACTGGGGAGGCCCAGGGACTGTTGGACTCTTGAATTACCCCTAGTTCCAACATTTCCTGTATCTCCTCCCTCAGAGTCTGTTTGACTGTCTCTCAGGCACCCTATAAGGGGCCTGCCTAATAGGCCTCTGGGCTCCTGTATCCACCTGGTGCTGTACCAAGTGGGTGCACCCTGGTTTCCCAGTGAACATGTCCCCAAACTCCTGTAACACTGCTTGGATTTCTTGAACCTGGGTAGGAGATAGCTGCTGGGACATTGTTACCCCTTCCACTAAGTTGTCAGTCTGAGCCTCACTGAGGAGATCAGTCACCAGATCTTCCTCAGACTCCTTCTGCAATCCACTGCAAATTCTCAGCACAGGGGCCTCCCTATCATGGTAAGGTTTCATCATGTTAACATGGTACAGTTTGTGCCCCTGCCTCGGGCCTAGGAGTTCTACCATGTAGTTAACATCACTGAACTTCCTTACCACCTTGTAGGGTCCTTCTCAAGCTGCTTGCAGCTTGTTGTGTCTTGACAGGAATGAGAACCATTACTTGCTGCCCTATAGCATACTCTCTGGCTCGAGCATTCCTGTCATACTAGACCTTTTTCTGTTGTTGGGATTCTACCAGGTTCTCCTGGGCCAAGTCCAAGAGTTCACTGAGCCTTGTCCTGAGGTTTAGGACATATGCCACAACAGACTCCTTGTGAGGTTCACACTCACCTTTCCACTATTCACAAATTAAATCTAGAGGCCCTCTCACCCTATGCCCATACAACAACTCAAAGGGTGAAAAACCTGTGGATTCCTGGGGAACTTCTCTGTAAGCATACAACAGATGGGGTAAATATTTGTCCCACTCCCTCTTAAACTGGTCTGCAAATGCCCGTAGCATGGAATTGATTGTAAAGTTTAACCTCTCAGCACGACCATTAGTCTGGGGGTGGTAGGGGGTGGTCTTCAGGTGCTTCACCCCACAGTACTTCCACAGACAAGCCAGCAGGTCTGACAAGAAATTGGCACCTGTGTCAGTAAGTATTTCTTTTGGGAAACCTACCCCACTGAAAACCTCTAACAAAGCATTTGCCACCTTTTCCACCTCAATGGAGGACAAAGCCACTGCCACAGGGTATTTTGTAACATAATCTACTACTACTAGGATATACTTTTTCCCTGTGGAACTTGGGGTACTCAGAGGCCCCACAATATCCATGACTACCCCTCTGAAATGGCCCCTCAATCACAGGCAAAGGGATCAAAGGAGCTTTCACCTTGTCTCCTGCCTTGCCTACCTTTTGGCACTGCTCACAGGTCCTGCAATACCCTGTTACATCTCTGGAAATCCCAGGCCAATAAAAGTTCTGCATAACATGTCTCTTTGTATGTTTTATACCCTTATGACCTGCAAAGGGAATATCACGGGCTATGGATGTCTCTCTCTTAACAATGGCCTCTTTCCCATTCACTATGATAGGATATAACCTCTGGTGGAAGTTTGGTACCCTGGTTGTCTCAAGACAACCGACTATTGGCATTTTGTCCTTCCCACTTACTGGCTTCCTCACCATCTGTTCCCCACCTTGTCTCCGTGGATATTCATATGCCACATGGCCCCACTGGTTGCATTCAAAACATTTAACCCTAGGTCCTGGACATGTACCTGGACTAGTGGCTTCCCCTACTACTGGCAGATTATGTTGGGGCAGTCTGGGTTGCCTTCCATGGATTCTTTTAGACCCATTAGCAGCACTGAGTGTTCTTTTCCTGTGCAGTGATGCCCTGCTTGCTAGGTATAGGTCTCCCTTCTTCCCCAACTCATCTGAAGGAGCACATTGTCTATCAGCTAACCAGATCTTCATGTCCTCAGGCAAAGTGCTAAGGGCTTGTTCCCTCACCAAAAGGTCTGCCAGCCCTTCAAAAGTGGTGACCTGACATCCACTCATCCACCTATGAAAATAAGTGCTTAGTTCAGCAACATATTCACACACACTTTCATCTGTCTTGTGTCAGTGCTCACAAAACCTTTTCCTATATGCTTCAGGTGTTACCTTAAAAAATTCTATCAAACAATTCTTAACAGACTGTAGTGCCTTTTTTAGGCAAGATTTTAATGACAAATTTATCACCATAACAGGTACAAGCAAGCAAAATCTGAGGGTAATGCTACTTAATGCTAGAAGTCTAAACCTCAAAATGCACTCACTCGAGGCACTTCTTAAAATGGAGAACATCGACATCTGTGCAGTGACAGATATTTGGTTCAGGGCTCCAGAGAGCACCCCTGCATTACCAGGCTATAATTCATACCACACCTTTCGCCACCTAACCTGGACTGAAGCACTAAAGGCGGAGGCGTGTCCATATTCATTAAGGGTATCTGAAGAAGGTGAAGCATTGGTTTTACCGAAAGCACTTATAGTAAATTGTTTTTTCTACTGTCATTTGCTCCATTTTTTATTGGTTTCTCTCACGCTTTTCAAAGTTCTTCATTAAGGATATCCACACCTCCAGGCTAGCTGCTCAGCATAATGCATCCGAGATTATCCAAGTGCAACTAACTCTGGGCAAGACCGCAATCCAAATTATAGCTTGCTGTAGATCCCCCACCATGCCCCAGGATTCCCACTCCTCATTTCTTGACACACTGGAAAATATTAGGGTACAACCTAACACCCTAATAATGGGTGATTTCAACTACCCCAACATTAACTGGGAAAACTACTCATGTACCAACTCTTGTGCTCAACATTTTCTGGAATTCATAAATTCCAATGCCATGGATCAACTTATCCACACCCCCACCAGGGGCAGCAATATCCTAGACCTGGTCATTACCAACATGGGCAACCAGTGTTCCACACCAGAGGTCAATTCCTCGTTGGTCAGATCCGACCACAAGCAAATCACCCTAGACATCCACATCCCACCCCCCATTAGGGAAACCACTGTAAAAAATTTATCCAAAGCCAACTTCACTCTTCTTAAGACAGAAGTGGCAAAGTTCACGACACCCATGCTGACGGACAATAGAGGTATGATTGCTGAATCCTATACAACTGCACTTTATAAGCACTTACATGAGTGCATGGATCGTGCAGTCCCTAACAGAACCAAGATGCTATCCTCCAAAAAAAGGAAGCCAATCTGTTGGCCCCCTGCTATAAACAAACTTTACAACATAAGAAAGAAACTGTTGCAAAAAAAGAGTAAAATCCCATGATTGGAGGAACTCCGTGGTCAGCCTCAGTAAGAAGCTGAGATCCCTCATAAAATCCTCCAAAGCTAGTTACGAAAACAAAATCGCCACTGATTCTAAAGACAACCACAAAGCATTCTACAGCTATGTCAAGAATCTCAATGGCAACACTCTGATCTGCTCCGAGTTACAGCACAATGGCACTAAATATACAGAACCAACTGATATTGCTAACATCCTGGCAGATAGGTTCAGTGCTAACTTTACTCCTCTCTCATCCCCTAAAGGGCCCATCTATGTACCGGAAGAATGCAAAGTTCCTGTAATCATGGCTGCACAGGTAAAAAACACACTCTCCAAAGCCAAGAACACAGCATCCATGGGACTTGACAACATCCCAGGCTGCGTTCTACATGAACTACAGAATGAACTGGCACCCCACCTAACTACAGTGTTCAATCATAGCCTCACCTCAGGCTTTGTGCCCACTGAATGGCGCACAGCAATGGTTATCCCACTCCACAAAGGGGGAGCCACCACAGACCACGGGAACTACTGCCCCACTAGCCTGGCAAGCTTGTTCTGCAAGGCTATGGAACGTATCATCATGGAACTTATAAACAATGACATTGGTAATCTCCAAAGTCTGGACCCTACCCAGTTTGGGTTTATAAAAGGCAGATCATGTCTCCTAAACCTGATAGACTTATTTGAAGCAGTTACCAAAGCCATAGACGGGGGTAAGGTGGTTCACACAGCCTATCTAGATCTCGCCAAGGCTTTCAACACCATCCCTCACTCTAGAATTATAGATACACTCACTAAACTAGGTATAAATCCCTATGTCACAAGATGGGTTGCCAACTGGCTCACTGACAGAACCCACACTGTGAAAGTAGCGGACTCTAAATCCAACTTCTGACCAGTGACAAGTGGAGTACCACAGGGTTCAGTCCTAGGTTTTCTCCTGTTTGGTATCTACTTTTCTGAAGTACAGGCTAACACAGAAGGTCTTTGGCTAACAAAGTTTGCAGATGACTGCAAACTAGGAGCCATAATCAAAACTCCTAATGATGTGGACGTCTTACAAAAGAGCATCACTGAGACAGATGCCTGGTGTCAAAGCCATGGCCTCAAGCTCAATGCCAAAAAGTGCATTGTCATCCCTTTTGGTAAAAACTCTGTACCCATGAATTACCACATAGGCGGTAGTCTACTTAACACCAAAAGTGTGATAAGAGACCTAGGGACACAGGAGGACAGTAGTCTCTCCTTTGATAATCACATCACCACAGTAGTCAGGAAATCCTTCTACGTGGCACACCTCATCACAAAAGGTTTCTCATCCAGGAAAAAAGAGGTCATTGTTCCCCTCTACTTATCACTCATTAGACCCATTATAGAGTACAATGCCCCTTTTGTTATGTACCTCACAAGACATCTACAACAACTGGAAAGGCCACAGAAATACCTCACAAAGAGGATTACTGGTCACAAACAGATGCCCTACGTAGACCGTCTCAAAAAACTCCAGCTTTATTCTGTCGCATATTCCCTACTCAGAGGCGATCTCTGCCTAACATACAAAGCTATGTCAAACCCAGAGCTGTTGGACATGCTCCACTTAAAGAAATCCCAATTCCTCCGAGCTACACACTCTGGGGACCTAAACCTTGTCACCACAATAAAAAGAACATGCTGGAGGGATAGAGTCCTGCCCCAGAGATTTCCCATACTCTGGAACAGACTACCTATCTATATCAAACAAAGCTCCTCATTAGCACTCTTCAAGAAAAATCTTGATGATTGGATGGGAGATAGGAAATTCACCCCGGGGATCACTTCTGTGGCTCTGCTTGACAGGGGCAAAGGAAAATAATTTTCTTGGGTGGCAAAAGCCAGGGTACTGTTTGGCTAGGCTTATATAGGCCTTAGGGCCAATAGCCTAGTATCTACCTATGAGCCTATGAGCACTATAATCAAATAATTCACAATCATATAATTTAGACAGCACAGTTACAGTTTTACCATGGAGTAAGAGGGTCAGGAACTGTACCCAGAGTCTTTGTTCAACATCATGCTGTTTACATACCCTCTCAAACATATGAATGAAACTATCAAAATGATCCCCCCTCTGTAAACTGCGGAAGAATGGGTCGGGTTACTCCCTCTCCCATTACCTCCATGACACTGGTGAAGAGTCAACATCTCCTTTTTATGCTGCCTTTGCCTCTTCTTCTCCTCAGCTTCCAGGCATAGCAGTTTCTAATTTTCCTCAGCCAGTAGATATCTCAGTCTCTCTGCTGCTTCTATTTCCAAAGTCTGGCCTCCAACTCAGGTCTCTTTAGCTCCAGATGGATATTTAAGTCCTTTGCAGAAAGGTTGAACTGTCCATTCTCTGAGTGTTGAACATCTCCATGGTCAGTCTGATCATCCTACTGGTTGCTATTCTCTGATGCAGCTGTGACCAAAGCTGCAATCATGTTTGCTTTAGTCAGGTTTCCATGCACCAGTCCTTCAGCCTGGCACATCTCAGCCAACTGGCTACTTGTCAGCTTACTGTACTCCTCAGCTGACATGCTAGTCTGCTCTCCCTGACTAAGCTAACAAAAAAAAAATAAAACAGTTGTGATTTGAACTCTGAATATTCACTGCATGGCTGATTTAGAGTACAAAAACACCTTCAGTGATCACTGTACACAAGCTACAGGAATTCACTATCCACACTACTACAAGCCAATTAGTATGTGATGTAGCTAACTCACCACTATCAAACAATTAATATCTGATGTGGATATCCCACCACTGCCAAACAATTAATATGTGATGCCCGCACACTAGTCCAGTAATCAGGGTGCCTCAATCCTCACCACTAACACCAGTGAGAGGTGTGCACTTTGGGGGGATAACAAGTGCACACACAGTAAAGTACAATTTCCCTTAAGAGCACACAGAGATCACAGTCAGTCTGGGGCTGGTTTTTCCCTTTCTCTCCAGATCCCCAATAAGACTCTCCACTGGCCCAGCTATAGGGTCCAGATCTCAGCCTAGTGGTCAAGTTAAGACCTCCAGCATCCTCTTTGTCTAACCATTGCTTTGTGTCCCAGCCCAAGTAGCTCACGCACACACACACACAAACACACACACACACACACACACACACACACACACACACACACACACACACACACACACACACACACACTTTAAGATTTGATTCATATACAAACACACAGACACTCCTGGGAAGGCTGGCACAGGTTCTCCACCTATGCCCCCTTGCTGCCCAGACTATAAGGTAGTATAGACGGCCACCAACTACTACTTTCAACTACTATAAGGCCCTTCCTAAAGGGTGACCAATTTCACTGTGTAATGTTACTGTTATCCATATAGTAAGTGTGGCTGAGTAGCAAGACTATTGGAGTGTCTTGGACAGTATCACTAAATACATGCAAGTACTCTAGAGCTTAAATTATCTTTACACAAAACAGCCACAGTTGAAAGGTTTAAAAATATTTAATAATAAAAACACAAGACAAATCTCATCAATTCAACACAGTGCTAATCAAGAGTTCAGAAATCACAGGAACTTTAAAGCAATATTGTAGGATAGTCTGACATAGATATAGAAAACAGCTAGACTGATCTGGCTAAATTCCTAGCTAACTCTAAGAGAAATCACTGTTCAAAATACTACTTTACTTACAGAGCAAAGCAAGTGCCTGGTGAGTTGTCAGATCCAGATCAAGATACAAAATGCTCAATCTTTCTCTCTGAGAAAGTCTTACATTGATAATACCCAGTACTGCTGAGTCATTTCACATTACATAATTTTTATCACTTCTCCTTTAGTCCCCAGGCTAACAGAAACTTAAAATTTACATTTCTTTGTAAGCTGCACCTGGCCAGGCAGCCACAGCAACAAAAGACACTTTTACATGTAAAATCTAGCAATTATTTCTGTCTTCAAACAATAGAAAGAATTTGCTGGCCCAGACATCCTGTCTCCGAGCTTGAGATCAAACACAGTGGTAATTCTTTCTTCCAGCAGGGTGCACTGTGGTTAACATTTTTGAAGTTCAGCATACGACACATTTTTCTTACATTTAGTTTTCTTAAATTTGTAAAATCAAGCATGTGGATTACATTAATATTTACAATGACATAGAATTATCTACAAAATTCTATCTAGCTAGACTGGCAGCGTTCACACCCCATTTCACTAATGGCATTAGGCAACAACAGGAAAAGAAGGATTATGCTGGAGGATTAAGATGCTTAATGACTTATAGCAATGATGCAAAACAGTTGTGTTAAGTTATAAGGAACAACTGGAAGATTCTCACAGCAGATGAGAATATCAAACATATTGTTGGTAATAAACCCCAGTTTTGTTTTAAGAACATAAGGAATCTGAAATGGATATTATGTCACGAGAAAGCCAACAAAGGATCCACTTTAACTGCAACACGCAAATGCACATTTCCTTGCAGAGGATGCAAAGTCTGTTCATACATTTATTCTAGTAACTGTTTTATACATCTGACTACTGGGAGAAAATATATGCAGATCACAACACCAAAAAAATTTGTATACATTGTTTGCTGTAATACATGCAATCATTTCTATGTTGGAAAAGCTAACAGAACCCTCAGTGATGGAATTTTACACCACCTAAGTAATATAAGGCTCCAAAATAAAATCAGTGCCTTAAACCTGCATATGTCTGCTCATCCTGGCCATAAATTTTGTTTTATGGTGCTGGAAATTATAAAGAGAGTCCAAGAGGTGGTGATATAGTTAATACAACTGAGATAAATGAACTAAGATATATCGTAGACTTACAGGCTGATAAAACATCAGGACTGAATGGAATGGCTCCTTTAAAACCCATATTAAAGGGGCGGAAACTAAGAAGATGAAATCTTAACCTCATTGGTTCTTTAAGATATCAGAGCACTTCTCAATTATTTAAGTGCAGCTGTCTCCTATATTCTAGAAGATCTGAGGAAAGTATTAAGCTGAAAGCGCTTATCTTAGAGCTCTTATACATATATTTTTTACCACGTTTTATTTGTGATTTCTTATGAGGTTTATATTTGCTATTAAAGTTTACATATGGTTTTAGTTGTATACTATCTTTTCCGTGGTTGCAGTGTTTGATTTTACATTTGTTTGATTTTGTATCTTAATCAAGCTGCATTCAACAGTTTCTGGTGTGCTTTGCCATATGTTTGTATTGTTGGGAAGACTGTTGTAAATGGAGTATTAGCTTTTTCCTAAAAGTACTTTTAAATGTGTCGGGGTGACAGCTAGAGGAAGGCAGGCAGTGACCAAGTGAATACATTATAAGAAGGGTGATAGAATATGTACGGTAAACAAAGGTAAGCTAGTATGGGCTGGTGGTCACTGGCAGAGATTGCTTAAGTTATAATGTCTGTTTATACTGAGGATTTGTGAAGTAATAAGGCAGCACCCCCATTTCTCCTACCACACTGGACATTAAATATATATTTGCAACCAGGGAAGTGGTGTTTAAAGTCAGGACTGTCATCTTTTATTTGCGAATTAGTGATACCTAGAATGAGACGGTGGAATGTATTGAGTAAGGTATCTGGTTGTACTTTATGCTGCTTGCATTTAGTTGGACAAGCGTGAGTAACTGGAGAGCTGGTGTTATCATATTATAGAAATGCTATTTGTGTGGGGAACACCAGAAGGTGAGAGAGGAGGACTAGGATTGGGTTCCATGATATTTCTTAGAGGAAGAAAATAAAGTGTGGGTGCTGATTTTGTAAACTGAAACTTGCACAGATGTGTTATATCATTTTTGCTATTTGTTTGTTGGTTTGTTGATTACAGCAGTCTGGGGAGCCAGTGATAGTTGGGGTAGTGTATATATTAGAACATATGTGTATGACTGCAGAGGGTGTTATATACATACACACACACACACACACACACACACACACACACACACACATATATATATATATATATATATATATATATATACATATACATATACATATACACATGCACATACACGCATTAACATCCTCTGCAGTGAGTGTGTGTGTGCATATATATGGCAACATACTAGAAGGTTGAGACTCAAAAGTACGTGTTACAAAATGACAAAAAATCAAGTGTAATTCCTGTGAAAGAGCAATGAAAGTCATCGTCACACATTTAAAGTATTTTTCACAGGGAGATCTGTAGCACCCAGTGATGGGGGCTGCATCCCTCGCTACTTAAATATTGTACCTCAGACAAAAGAGAATTCCCAAGCTAAAGCAATTTTGGACTTCTGTAATTCCACTTAAATTTTTATAGTTGTATGGATCACATTATAGTCCTCAAACTTACAATGGGGATATATGAGAAAAATGTGAATTTAAGCCCTAAGAAGTTTACATGTAAAACAAAAACAACTGAATGTTAAAAATATAACATATGCATATTATTTAACTGCTTTTAACATATGAGGAAGTTGTTAATGCTGATGGGAACACAAGCTTCCATGCTGCTATTTTTGCCTGTTTTGGGGATTATTTCTGTGAAAAAATCAACATTGACAGATACTTATTTTTAGTGGGGGCAAGGAAGCATTTTAATTATGTTTAGGCTTATTTTGAAAAACTTTAAATTGTAACTAAACCAGGTATGTTTTAAGTAATATGATATGTTCAGAAAGACGTTTAATAAAGTTAGATTATTATGCAGTAATATTAGAAGAAGACTAAATAAACAGCAATGTAAGAAAATGTTTCTTCCAACCTGGTGTGTTTAGCTAATGTATGACTCTTTGAGTGATGGGAAAAGCACAGTAATAGACTTTAGGAATATATGCAACACGAAGAGGGAACCCTACCTCTAGGAATACACAAATTAAACTGGAGTTCAACATCTGTGAATTTTTGAAAGCAGCAGAGAAATAGCAGATAAGATTGATCTTTTTATTTGGGTGTTTATTAGCATAGGAGGAAAAAATTATAGTGTTAAAGTTACATATATTGTGCACAAAAATCTAAGCCAGTCAGTCTATATGCAATGAGGCAAGTCTTAAATTTTCAAAAGAAAATGGTTGCAAGCTGAAATGAAATATACCATACAAAAAGATAAAAAAGTAGCTGCATAACATTAAAAAGTAAGTTTAGGCAAACGTGTGGAGCTTTGACTACTGAAAAAAACAGAACATAATAGTGGAAATTGAATAGCAAAACTGACCGTTTAAACTCCACATCATTATGTACCTTATAAGGGAGTGGCTGTTGTACTGTCTATTAGTTACTGTCAAACACAGAGCTTTGTATGTTCTGACAGGGAAGTGTGAATGTATTACAAGTGAATGACTTTCTTTGTCAGGTCTTGGAGGAAGGACAGCTGAGGTAAACTCCATTTATCAGCCAGATCACGGCCAAATCCCAACCCGCTCCCCAAATGAGATGAATTAACTGTCACTTGTCTCCTTCCTGTGGCTTGTATCCATTTGCAACACGTACAAATGAATGAGCCCTCTCAAACTGATTCCACCTACATTAAATAATTTCTTACTTGATACTGTAAGGCCTCTGCTCTCTTTCTTTCTCTTCATAGCCTTAACAGTCTGGCACAAGAGCAGCACAAAATAATTTAATAGCTTTTAAACAAGGAGGTTAAGATATACTTCATTACATGACGTGACATTTATTGCAGGTTAAAGTCTCATTATGTGGAGAGCTTATGGTAAAGTAGCTCTGGACCACCATGGTTATATTTTATCATTTGTTGGACTGGGAACTGGGAAGATAAGCTGCGTATGAGTGTGTTTGTGTGTGTTGGGGGGTATATGTCTGCATGTATGTGTATGTGCCCTTTTGTGTGTGTGTGTGTGTGTGTGTATGTGTGTGTGTGTGTGTGTGTGTGTGTGTGTGTGTGTGTGTGTGTGTGTGTGTGTGTGTATGGGTCTGTGTGTGTGTGGGTGTGCATATGTGAGTGTGTGTCTGTGTGCGTGCGTGTGCGTGTGTGTGTGTGTGTGTGTGTGTGTGTGTGTGTGTGTGTGTGTGTGTGTGTGTGTGTGTGTGTGTGTGTGTGTGTGTGTGTGTGTATGTGTGTGTGTGTGTGTGTGTGTGTGTGTGTGTGTGTGTGTGTGTGTGTGTGTGTGTGTGTGTGTGTGTGAGTGTGTGTGTTTCTATCTGTTAGATGACTTGCATTTACAGTTAGCAGGCACCATCATACTTATACGATCAGACACATATGATGAGCAATA
Organism: Protopterus annectens; assembly: GCF_019279795.1. Lineage (NCBI taxonomy): Eukaryota > Metazoa > Chordata > Ceratodontiformes > Protopteridae > Protopterus > Protopterus annectens. Next base: position 95,154,978 of record NC_056725.1, on the reverse strand, counting down.
CTAAACAACCAGAGTTTTATTTTATCTCAATACTTGGGAAGAGAGGCCATAGTGTTCTGTCAGTGCACTAAAATTTACTCGGAAATTGGTCACAGCTTTTTCTGGAATTCTTTGATAATGTGGCATCTATCCTTGCAACATACAGGCATCACACAACATTGCATCCTAATAAGTTGGCAGACTGCACTTGTTGCCAGGACATCCCGTATAAGGTAAAAAACTGTTTATTCCAAAGGTTTTGATACTTGAAGTTCAAGATTGAGTACTTTGAGTCCCAAAACTCTGCAAATGTAGGGATGATTCAGAGGAAAAACCCAGTGAAGTCCGAGAGTCACTGTTAACTGTTGCACCTCTGCAGTGTGGGGGCTGAACCCCCATAACCCTACTACATCTGTACAGTAACTCTGAGAGTGGTGTATCTCTTAGAAAGGGGATGTCTGCAAGGTACAGCTGGTTTACAATTACTGCACATTTCTCCCTAACCACAGAAATGTTCACTGTCCGAGGGTCTCTCTTATTCTCCTTAAACTTTCAGTGACAACCTACCTCAGAAAGCCTCCAACAAATGTGTTTGAATATGATGGTCAGAACATGCAAATGTCCACTGGAATCTGCTTGCCTACAGGGCAAGTATCCCACGTAAGTCTCATTTTTTACATGATGTATGTAAACCAAAATGTTTATATAGTCTGTATCGTAGAAGTCAATAACATTATCTGAGTTAAGTTTTGAAACCAACAGTGTTATACATTTTAAGGTGTTTAGAAGTTGTTTTTTCTTTTTATTTTCACATTAAAAGCAGTAAGGAGTACTTTATCTGCTAAAAAGTAAATATCCGGGATAAATATTTCAACAGTGATAACCACATTTCTTTGTTCCTCACCTCTCCTTTGACTCAGCTGCTCGATCCCTCTGCCTTCTGTTCTTAAACCAGTTGCTGACTTGTGTAGTTGTCAGTCCTGTTGCTTCAGCTAATTCACGCTTCTCACGTGGGGAAGGATAAGGGTTGTGGAGGTACCATTCTCTAAGGATACTGCGTGACTTTTCCTACAAACCAATAGGTCATATGGATTTAAAATTTAAAAAGATGCACATATGATGAGAAACAAAAAGCATATTACAATGGAGCCTGTGTAAAACTAGCAGCAAGGCAACAAAATGATCATAATTCTTGTGCTCTTACATGACTTTTTAGATTCACTGCAAACATGCTAAAGGACCAGTTTCTACATTATAAAAAAGATTCATGAAGAGGTGAAAAAGAACTAATTGCCTCATCTTGGATTTGAACTGAGGACAGTAAGAATACGGATCTAGTTGAGCTACCAGTTTATCCTCTGATGCCACTGACGAATGGATGTCTCAAGCAAGTAAATCTTCCTAAAATGCACAATTGGGCGAAGAGGTAACAGAACTTAACTGTTTGCCACAGAAACACAGAAATATTTGTGCTTTTGTATGCATATTTGAGATATAATTATTGAGAAAAGAAAGAGTAGATTGTTGTCTGAGACCTGATAGCACTATATTGTGAACAGGTAGGAAGACAAAAATCATAGTATTCTCAGCAACAATTTACCTGTGCACTTCTGTAGCTCTCTCTATGTATGTATATATATATATATATATATATATATATATATATATATATATACACACACACACACACACACACACACACACACACACACACACACACACACACACACACACACACACACACACACACACACACACACACAGAGTAAGGAATCACTGAGGTATCAGATTGTATAAAACAAAAATTTATAGCTTATTCAGTAACTTTATAACAATGCAAAATATATGCCCCATGGCTTTCCAGTTCAACAAGAAAAAGAATGTTAAGTTCCAACAAAATATTTACAATCCATACAGCCCCTTCAGGAAATGGGCTTTTATATGTTCTAGATTGTAGGCCTGCAGTAGGCCCTGATTCTACAGTCCAGGTGATTTATCTTGTACTCTGTACAAGTTACACTTGTATGCAAGAAAGCATGAAGTGGTGTAGACATACCTCTAAACTGTCCAGAATTTTGAAGAATATCCTGATTTTTGCCTCATATTTTTATTCTGTTCCTTGTAAAAATCATTGAAACTTGCATTCAGTAAATAATGGCATACATTTGAGTTTTAGATATCCTTCAGAAATGCCTGCTAATGCAAAATCTGTTATTTTAACAACCTTCTCAGTTTATAAGAGTAACATTTAAAAAAAAAGCCTGTCCCTGACTTTGGCCTTTTGTCCCTATTATTTTTGGCCTTATCCCTGATTCTTTGACTTAAAGGTTGAGCGGTATGGGTTTGAAAGGGGCATATTACACTGATAAACTCATGTACTAGGGTGTATGAGGCATGAGTTGTAAAACTATCTGTATTTCTATGTTTTTTTGTGTCTTTGTGTCTTTCAGCTTTTCCCGGTTAGGGGTCACCACAGCGGAACTCCGGTCCGCTAATGATTGGCAGTAGATTTTTACGTGCTGGCTTGCTGGGTCTAACGCACAACCTTCAACGAAGGAATGCCCATTCACGCATGTCACCACACAGAAGACGCTCTAACTGAGAATCGAATGGGCAACGTCTAAGTGTGAGGTGACAATGCTACCGCAGCACCACCACCACAGTATTTCAATTTTTTTTTTGTTGTTTTTCATAAATTAGCAACAATTTGTGTCTTAATAAGTTATATATTTAAACAGTCATTTTTTTATTTTTATAATGCTATGAATGTTAGATGTACTCACTTGTCTGTATTTTGGTCATATATTATTTTATTTCCATTTTTGTTTTTTTTTTTATTTAGAGGTTTGTATGCTCACTGCACATACTATACTTGATGATGTGACCATCCCGAGGTCTCACAACTACTGCTCCCTCCATAAAGGCTATTACCCCTTGTCCCTCCCATTCTGGAGTCATTTAATTTGACTCCATTGAGTTATTTTTATACTTGTCCCTTTCCTCCAAGTGGATCAAACATATCAGCAAGTAAGCACCAACCTTGAAGTGGAGCATGCTGTCATAGCTTCAAGTCTTTGTTGTGATGTCATTAGAGTTACACTGAGTGACCCTTGTGTAGTAGGAACTTATTGCTGGCTTCAGGATAGTACGTTTGTTTTAAATCTCACAGACATTGTGTCATGGTGTGATAGTGAAGAGAAGTTCATTTAATCTACCTCTTTTCTTCGTGGGAGTAGAATGCAGGGCATGGAGGGACCGCCATAATTTGGACAAGTGCCAGCAGTTCAGTTTTGTTTTGTTTTTTTGTTTTTTTTTGGAGAGGGTACTAGGATTCAAGAAGATGAAATGGTTGTTTATCCTTTTTGCTCCAGGTATGGAGAGAGTGGAGAGGGAGATTTACAACTGCTTTATAATACTTTCCAGGTAGACTGCTACCTCATTTGCCATTAAGTAATTTCCACTGAAATGTGGTGCTATTAAAGGGACTTCAAGTGACAACGGATGCTGGGAAGCAAAATCTCTTCTATCATTTGTTTCAAAAATATCTCCACTGTGGACATTCTGCTGTAGCCATTTGGTCATCAGTTAGCAACTTATTTATTTATTTAATTTATTCAATTTGGTAACCAGGGTAGAATGCTAATCCAAGTGGACCTATTTCAGTCTCAGCCCAAACAACTAAACATGACAGTAGACAAACAAGTTAATAAGAAGCATTATGAATACAAACAAAATGTGATAGCAATGAAACAATAACAGTGATAATAACAAGTACATGGGACAATAGGAAGGAATGGTTAGAGTATGGAGGGAAGAGGAAGAAAGAGTGATATAATAAAGGGATGGAGCCCAAAGTGTAAAAAATAGCAAAAGTAAGATAAGGACTTGCACAAATTAACTCTATACAGTGTGTACAGTGTGGAAGAGATATCACATGATAATGTAGGGAAATAATGTGAGGAAGGTAAAGGTGCTCACCTGGTGAAGGAGAAAGTGGGGGATTAGGTGATGTGTCCAAAGGGAAAGCATTTACTTATTGACTTGGACTTGAGATGATCTTTAAGCTGAGTATGAAATGAAGGGTACGAAGTGAGGTCTTTAAGATTAGTAGGGTGAGATTCCCAGAGTTTTTGGGCTTAGGATGGAGAAGGCATGGTTATTGCAGTGAAGTCTGGTTCTGGGGCATTGAATAAGTGGACCAGAGTAGTTAAGATTTCTTAGACTGCAACATCTTCAACAAGCATTATTATTTAGACTGTGGTTCCAAGAGTTGATGTTTCTTTCACACTTTCATGCACTCAGCCTTCAGAACCCTTGCCTTTTGATCTTCCTCCAACTTTGGCCACCGAGGGAGGTTTAACTTTCCCTGTCTGGCATTCTTCTCAATAATTATCCACTACAGAATGATTACAAAATCAGTTATAACAGATTAAACAGATGTATACTCACATATTAGTTGATCTGCAAAGAGGTCTTGTATTGGTGGTTATTACACTCCTAACATCTCATTTTGTCTAAGTAGCCTCTCCATTTGATGAATCTGGATTTTTTTTCCTACAAGATGGCTACTAAGTACATGATTTGCTATCATTGTGTTTTTTTATCCTTGCTCACACAGTGCGTAGATGCTGAACTGAGAATCACAGATGCTGAGTGAACATTCCTGGCCCAGTGTGTGATGGCAGGAGATATGTACCAGCTAAAGGTACACATATCCCAAAATGTGGAAGCGAGAGAAAATGTAGGATTGTGCTTATATGAGACCCCAACAAAATCCCAATAGTTGTGCTGTGCACAGACTGCAGGACTGGCTATTGAGATGAGTATATATTTACTGTTTTCAAAATATCAGTCTTTTTCTTTATGGCTCTCATTATTTCAACACACAAATATATTTATTCCTTTTATGTTCTACTTTTTCTGTTCTTCATGCACTCTAACTTTATAATTTAGTTTTGTGATTAATCTGTGTGCAAGAATGTTCCTTTCTTATTTAGTCAGATGCACTACATCTTGTCGCATTGCATACAAAAATTATTACTTTATGTTCATTTTCTCTGTGTGCCTTTATCATTCTATTGGTATAATTTTATTTGGAAAACTTTTTTTAAATGGAAGCATATCCGAAACCTTCCATTTTCTGCAGCCAGTGATTTGTTCATATTTTTATGAGAGTACTCTGTGTTACCTGCATATATCAACTGTGAACCTATGCTATTAGTCTTTTTCAGTATCTTAGATCATCTTGTTATTAAATCACATACTTTAAAACATGGTAACACTGAACTACTTAACTTGTTTTTATTTCTTCAAACAAGTACAGCAGTATATTTTTACTTTTCAAAATTAGAACAGAGTTCAATGCTATCAGTAATAATTCTACTTTCCTGGAATTCTTCTAATGGGAATTGGACAAAAATAAATGAGATTCTTATTAAAACCAACTGGGGATCACTCCTTTAAACCCCTGACACAGTCAGTAATGATTATATTAAAAAAAAACTAATCTAGGTCACCATCATGAAGGTATCTAACTGATTCCTCACACATTGCAGCCCTCCCACTGAATGACCACATATAATTATCAGTTAGTACAAAAGAGCTCCACACTTCAAAATCCCCCCTTATTAGGCTTTACCTATAACACAAATTTAAAAAAATACTAAAATAAGTATTTTTTGCAGGGAAGCAAACCCTCAACACCCCCATGTGGGAAGTGATGCTGCCCATCGCCTCCCTAATATTTATACATACTCTTATGATTGTACAGACATCAAGAATGGAAAATGACACTGTGTAAGACATAATGCGTCCTCTTCTTTGTGTTTGCAGTATCTGTACTTTGGCACATAAAACATAAAAAGTTAATACATTGATAATCAAGACTTATGATCACCAACAGTGCACAATATACGTTGTTTTTAATGAGTGGTACCCAAGCAACAATCTTTCAATGTGGCCCACTGTCTTGTATAATCCAGGCATTTATTTAATTTATTTAGCTTACACTACGTGCACCAGGACCTCTTGCTCCCTACTTACTAATCAGGGAAAGATCATCTATTTTACTAATCATATTTATGCAGTGTTTACAATGGTGCTGAGTTCTGGTATATTATTCATAGATTTGAAAATACATTTCCAGTGTAAAACATTATCTTCCTTTTAGCAAAGCCATATTAGATGGCACATATTTGCCTAAAGAAGTTAAGTATTCATAAATTCTGTAAATTTATCTTATAAATATTTTACAAGTAATGATGTGAAACAGGTGTCCCAGCAGTTGGCTTTAGAATGCTTGGTACTGACCATATGAGTAATAGTGCTGCTGTTTTACTGCCTGTCTTGTGGAAACTCTGACCCTAAGGTCAAACTTCTTCAGTTCATGTTTCTTCCTGACAAGGCAGAAATTTTCTGGTGATTTCTGTAGTTGTTCTTTTATCTCTTTGTCTTAAGTGTGGATCTTTTCCAAATGACAGCTGTCACATAACTCACCTTTTCTCTTCTCTACCTTTGTTTTTCATTAGTGCAGAGAAACCTGAAAACGTTGTTGCATGCTTCCATGCACCAAGTGATTAGACTGGTTTTAACATTTTGAATCAAAATGAAAATAGCAGGATACAAAGAACCAAAACGATAGGATGTCAGCCTATTGCAGTAGAATTCAACACACAGTTCTGAATGAATTGCCACATCTACTGTCATTGCTTATAGAAAATTACAATGGAAAAAAAATATTGTACTGTTGTTTTTTGTGGGGGAAAAACCCAGATTAGTACTTGTAGCTTGTTAGATCCCAAAATAAATTGCCTTATATAACTTTTTGTCTGAAGGCACTTTAATTAATTATTTCATAGTGTGTATATCTTTTGTCTGCTTTGTATCTTTTATCACTATAGTGATTGGCAGGTAAGAAGTAAACAAAATGATATAGCTGTTACAGAAGTGCATAACATTATTTTATACAGCAAAAACTTTGATTTATAATATGTCTGTATGTAAAGCACAAGGAAATCTAAGGTTTAATTGAGCAAAGAAATATGTGACTTATATAACTGCAGTGTTGTATCAGGTTTAAGTTTCCTTATGTAACAAATCTGTTTAAGACCACATACCCTATGTACAATTTGCCTATTGAGTGCGTACATGTTATAATGGAAAAGCTAGCATTTATTTGTGAAAAATAGGAAGAGATCCATAATAAAAGAAAGAGCCATTCTGTTTTACTACTCCATGTGCCAGAAAAATTTCATCATTCTATGAATATGACCATATACGTACCATTGCAAACTGTATAACCATGGAGGCATTAGAATGAAATTACATTTGAAAATATGTATTCATAAAAATCTAGGAGTGACACATACAAGAGAATGCATTATTTATACATTGAGCAGTGTTAAACTCTGGAAAAAAGTATACTTTATGACTCTTTCTCAATAAACTCTTGTAATTTAATGTAATACAATGATAAAGTGATGTTTCTTGCCTGTATTATACATTAAATTATTGGCACCCAGTCTGCCATGTAATCATGCATGATCTATGTGTGTCTGAAAATTTAAAAAAAATGAAAAGGCTGTGTGTGTGTGTGTGTGTGTGTGTGTGTGTGTGTGTGTGTGTGTGTGTGTGTGTGTGTATGTGTGTGTTTGTATGTGTGTGTGTGTGTGTGTGTGTGTGTGTGTGTGCGTGTGCCCATCACCAACATAAAAAAGTGATCTTATATGCATTTGTATTTGCAATCATCACTCTTGCTCATCACAAGCAATAACAAGCTTACCTCAGCCCTCATCTTAGATCTCTCCAAGTCATTTGATATGATCAACCACCAATTACATATCCACACCCTAAGGATACTCTCACTTAAATAACTGTGCGATTAAATGGTTCCAATCTTACCTGACCAGAAGGCAACAAGCAGTACTATGGCAGAACACACTATCCACCCGTCTACCCATCACACTAGGTATCCCCCAAGGCTCCATACTAGGACCACTTCTCTTCTCAGTCTTTATCAATGACCTATCCACAGTCACTCCCAAGGCTACCTGCATTCAATACGTGGACAACTCCGCTTTAATCTGTGCAGCTACCTCCCTGGCTGATCTTATGACACTAACCCAGAATACTTTCAATATTGTTGAAAAATGGTTCTCAAACCATCAACTTATTTTAAACCCCAACAAAACTAAGCTGCTTATTTTTTCCCCCACTTTCAAGTCTTCCTCACCATTCTTTACTATAAAATCCAATAGTGGCACACTGATATACACAGATGTGCACACCAAACTCCTAGGGGTCACAATTGACAATATCCTTAAATACGATACCCATGTCAATCAAACTATCAAAACCATTAACAAAAAACTGGGCTGCCTCTATAGGATCAAACCTTTCCTCACTCCATTCTCTATAATTTCTATTGCTTGCTCCCACTTACTGTCTACCCTTCTCTGTGCCCCCCCCCAATTCATTAACTTGAATAAAACCACTCTTAACAAACTCACTAGTTGTTACTGTGAAGACTGGTAGAGAAGGGGTGAAGGCTGCCAACCTAGTCAAATAGAATTTGATACATAATTCTGGCATTTGTAAATATAAATATAAAATACAGGCCTGTTTCTTAAATGAAAGAAATCACTGTAAAATGTGAACTTCAAGATTGTAGCAACATTGCCATCTACTGTAAGGAAAACTAAGCCAAGCATTTCAAATGTTCTTTGAAATTAAAATTATGTTTTGTGTGTTCTTTGAAGTTAGAATTTGTAGTCGATGAGTCTGGAGTAAGCATCCTGCCTATTGTTTTAAGGCTAAAGTTAATGAGAAGAATTTACATGTGGAATGTCCTTTATTGCTCTAAGTGTAAAAGAATGTAAATGTAGTTAATGTGTAGCCTGGGAACTCCAGGAATGGTGAAAAAGATGATGTAATGTTTTATCAGAACTGCAGTTTCAATTTAAACAGTGAGAACCAGAAACTATGAAGCATTTTGATCTTGGATATCCAATGTATCAGCACTCTGCCTGTGTCATAAGTAAGTTATTTTATAAGTATGTTTTCTTGTAGAAATAGCTAGGACTGTAAATATTAGACTAAGTGTTTTTCTGTTATGTCAGAACTGTACTACTGAATTATTTTAAGTTTCTGTGTGATCTCTGAACTCTTGAATAGCACTGTGGTGTAGTAGTATTGTCTTGTGTTTTTAGTATTATTATTAAATATTTTAAAAACCTTTTACCTGTAGCTGGTTTTTGTATAGATAATTAAGCTCTAGAATACATTGCATATTTATAGAGTTTACTGTCTAAGCCACTCATATAGCTATAGCCATGGGCTATGCTACCAATTGGATAATAGTATTGCACAGTAATAATTGGACACCTTTTTAAGGGTCTTTGAGTAGCTGATAAATATTAGCTGGTGGTGGCAGTGATTACTACCGTATAGCCTGGATAAAGGGGCACAGCTGGAGAATCTGTATCAACCTTTCCCAAGAGTGTCTGTGAAGTTGTATAAATACTTATCTTAAAGTGTGTGTGTGTGTCAGCTACTTGGGCAAGCACATGAAGCACTGGTTGGACAGAGAGGGTACTGGAGGTTAGCTTGCCAGCTAGGCTGAGATCTGGACCCTATAGCTGTACCACTGGGGAGTCTTATTGGGGACCTGGGGAACAAGGGAGCAACCAGCCCCAGACTGACTGTGATCTCTGTGTGCACTTAAGGGAAATTGTACTTTACTGTGTGTATTTGTTATCATTTCCGCCCTCCCTGGTATTAGTGGTGAGGATTGAGGCTCCTTGATTGCTGGGCCATGATGCGGGCATCACAGTTACAACCATATTGCTAGATTTGCTACAGGTATGGCCTATAGGACCCACCACTGTCTCAACTTAATTCAACTAAGTTAGCTTGAATGGACTAGTCTACTCCAATATAACCAACTTATAATCACCCACAAAATTCTTAACCACCCCAATAAGACACCTGCACTAAACAAAATCAGTAACCCCTACAGCAACCTGAGATCACTTCGTTCTGCCAATAAACTACTGGTCCAAATGTCCAAAAGCAAAAACGTGGCTGGTGACTGTCTATTTGCTAACTTTGTAGGCAAAACTTGGAACACTCTGCCTGCTGAACTCACTCTGGAACCTTCTCTAACCCAGTTCAAAAAAAGTCTCAAGCTATACTTTGAAATGGACTGGCAATGTCCCTGTTCAAAACCTGACTAACTCCAACCCACTGACTAGGATACCTTGCCTAGTTAAATCTGTCAACTAGTCTCTAAAATGTATATGCTCTTACTTAGTTACTTATCAAGAGTTTGTTACTGGAAAAATCTGCATCTGTGTGAAACTGCCCATTCTAATTTGTCAACCATGTTTATAAATGTATGTAACCTGATTTTGTGATTTTGCTGAAGACTGTAATCTATGTTAATTTGTATCTGTTACTAATGTAAGTTAATAACTTGGAGCTTTTCTCCCCGGCCTCCGCTGAAAATGGACATATATCCAGTTGGACTATCCCGGTAAACAAATGTAAAATAAATAAATAATAAAACAAATAAATCACTGATACTTTGGTTTATATTGTAATATCATTATATTTTGCATACAGATAAGATATATTATTTAGTTCATTGTTCTGAAAAGACACTGTCATAAACTACATGGATAATATTCTTTTCCACAACACTCATAGGTTCATAGCTGTGTACTAGGCTAATGGCCCTGGAGCCTTTACAAGCCTAGCCCATAGGATTACCCTGACATCGTGCCACCCAAACGTAGTTCACAGTGCCTCTGTTGAGTAGAGCCACTGGAGTGATCCCTGGGGTGAATTTTCTATTTCCCATCCACTCATCAAGATTTCTCTTGAAGAGGGTCAGTGGGGTGCTCTGATTGACATTTAGGACATCATTGATGGAAAGACCCTATGGTGCTGTTTCTTCAACAAACCAGTCATTTGGTTGTATTGGGCTGGGATGGTGTCCTGGTTATCTGACTTTAAAAAGACTACAACTATAAACAGAGTGCTCTTTTTATGTGCTGTGGCAAAACCACCACTACCACTAATACATTATTCTGTCCATAGTAAGTTGAGCTCTGCACAATCTCAGAACAAATCTCTTCTATTCCTTATATCACATTTCTCATGTTGGCTGTCTGGTATTCAACAGTGCGCTCCCATTATCCAGGTCCAAAAATTAAAAATGAATATTTTTTTAAAACCTCAATATATTTCATACTTCTGCATCTGTCTTTGTTATGGCCTGGTTCCCAACTACAGCTGCATTTTAATATAATTACACTGGGAACACCAACTTCTCATTGTTCACGGACATAAGATCTTGGCGGCTCCTCTTCCATTTGTAAAGACTTCCCAGGATAAATAAAAATTGTCCTTGTTGTTTTCTTCTTTTACATCTTTAGCTCAGAAAATAGCTTTCATAATTGTTACTGTTATCTTACTAAACCCCATGCAAAGCCTCCCACTGAAACCTTGCTACTTCCAAACTCACTTATGCTAGCCATCTACAGCTACAGGGCAATCACCTTCATTTAAATACTACATGACTTTAGTCTTTATAACAGGTTCATGAACTGAGATAAGAACTGCACTGGATTTAAATCTGGTTTCCAGTTTCTGAAGAATCTTTATAGTTTAACAAAATTTTCAGAATTTTGATCGTTATGTGGAGTTCTTTATTTAATTCATGAGCTCATAAATATAACGACTAACTTTTTTGGATCCAGTCCAATTTTTGTTTTGTGACACAGCAGATTTTGCATTTGCTCTACAATGTCATACTATAAAAACAGTAATTTGCATTACTTTGTTCATAAAACAGGATTACCACAAAGTTCTTTAAAATTTAGATGGTAGAATATAACAGCCACCTGAACTGCAGTGTCGTGTCTTTTTCAGCTTTAGTCAGTATTGTCATAAATTACAATGAATGCATTCTGTCATAACACCTTGCAAGCACTGACAACTGCCATTTTTCATATCGAGACAATGCATATCTACATATATATATATATATATATATATATATATATAGAGAGAGAGAGAGAGAGATGTGCTGATATTGCTTGAAACACCAAAATCTCAACATTTACAAAGTTGACACTGAAAGGCTGACTTTGCAAATGCCGACATGCTACTATGCATGCACAGATTGACAATCTATGCTCATGCAAAAACATACAAAAATTATTGAAACATCACTTACTTGCCCCCCCCCTGCAAACACGTTGTTTACTGTGTGTTGGACAGTGATTCTGTTTGCGGAAGTGAGGTGAATGTTCAAATTGTGCCGAATTCGAACATTCAGCACTTCCACGTTTCTACTTTTTTGCTGTTCACTAATGTTTTTGTTTCTATGATTCATAGAAATGATAGTTTGCACAAAGTGTGATCTAGAAAATTATAGTAAACCTATATATATATATATATATATATATATATATATATATATATATATATATATATATATATATACATATGTGTGTGTGTGTGTGTGTATATATATATATATATATATATATATATATATATATATATATATATATATATATACATAGCTAAATAGATATAGTTTTTTTTACTTTTCTTTCTGTTAGGAGATTTCATACAAGATAGATTTATTTGGAATAGAAACACATTATTTTAGCTTCACTGTAGTGTGTTGTCTGTAGGAGCCTATGTTATGAACTCTGCTATCGATGTTCCACACATCTGTTGTGAAGCTACTGTGCAGAAGCACCTTCATGTTGTGTTGATTTAGTTATCAGGATGTTATAAAAAGGCATGCATGTTGAAAGTTTGAGACAAACGTGTCAAAAACTATCAATTCTATACTCTTACATTTTTACATTTAACACTGTGAAGAAATCCTTCTGATTTTGAAATTCTTCAGTACCTGACCCCAGGCAACTACTGAGTCCCATGACAACATGGGTTTTCCTTTCTATGCTTTTGTTTCCTCTTACTTCCCAAGGATTTACTAGCAAATGAACTGGCCATCATCTAAAACAGACTGTAGGTGTGGGTGTGGTATATGTGTGTAAGTGTTTGCATATATCATGTCATGTACAATCTCCCAACCAGGATTAGCTCTATGCTTTTCACTCACTGACTGTTGGGATAAGACCTGGCTTCACAATAGCACTATAAGAATAAAGCATTAAAATGAAATTAGTGAATAAACAAATTGTTGTCATTGTTCACTGTTTTGATTGCCAATATATATTCCTTGTAGTGCTGTTGTTAATATGACACTCAATATTTCTCATAACCATAAATAAGTATCAGTATATGTGTGTGTGTGTGTGTGTGTGTGTGTGTGTGTGTGTGTGTGTGTGTGTGTGTGTGTGTGTGTGTGCCTGCACTCTGGCCCTACCTCTGAAATTGCTTGTCATGTATTTTCTTTATATACACTAATTAGGAAACATTTTTGGACAGGAGGTCTGCAGTATGACTTTAGAAGAAAGCTACAAGAAAGCTAGTTTCAGATATTTTACAAAAACAGCAATATTTATGTGTGCGTTATCTTAGTAGTACTCAATTATTTCACATACATTGTCGCATCCTCTCAGATATTTGAAAATACTCTGCTTAGCGTAACCTAACTTGCTGTTTTAACCCACCATTCTAGTAATATATTGCCTCATTTGTAATTTGTTCAGATTCCTTTCTTTGACAGTCAGTTAATCATGATTTCACTTTGTCAGATGATTCCTGGGCCAAATAAAAATATTGTTAAAAATGCATGTTAAATAGACTTCCTAAACATTATTTTCAGAGGTATATAGAGTGTGTTGAGGTATTATGAAAGTGGTTTAAAAAGGCAGGCTACTTATCACATTTCTGATTTATTTGCCTGATTTTTCTTTAATCAAGATAAAATTTTTTTCAGCTAAATCATGCCTCTCAGGTGCAAGAAATGTCGCAAAAAGGAAAGATGAAGATAAATGTTTTATTTACTATTTTATAAAGAATACCAAGTCACTGTATTCATAAAATATTTCATATGGCTACTTAACCTGTTTTATATGTCCTCTGCTCAAATTCCATTCCCTGATATTTGAGCAAGGTTTTATTTTGTCAGAAAAATCATAATTCTAAGTTTAAAAAAAAAAAAAAAAATATATATATATATATATATATGTATATATATATATATATATATATATATAAAGTAGTTTAAACATTAGAGAACATTTTATATATTTTCAGAAATAAATGGATCCATCACATTTAAATAATGACAAATGCATTTTTTCTGTTCAGAAAATGAATAACATTCATACTTCAGCTACTCCTTTTTACCTTTCACTTTTTTCTTTCTGAAATATGCACCATTAATCCATTATACTTGGTTGCCCATTCCTTGTTTTTGTGTTTAAAAATGACACCAGGTATTAAAGTTGCTGGCGATAAAAACTGATTTTTATGTACAAATCATTGTCTGTTAACACTACGGACTGCGCAGTCAAATACTTTACAGAAGGCAATGCATGTGTAATCTACAAATGTACTTCTTCCCTAAATTATTTGGCATTTAGAATTGTTGACCTAATCTGGAGATTCTGGAGTTCAGAAATTAGGTATACAAACATAATGGACAAAGTCTATATTTTTTAGTAAAGAAGATATTAAAAAGCCAATTCAAAGTTAAATTTAGCGATAGTGCTCTAAATGTTACATAGCACTAATGTACATTAAAAATGGTAAACATTTTCTTTCTTTCTTTTTTTGTTGTTGTTATAAAAATGTTATATGTGGGATATGGCAGAAATAGCAGTTAGTCAGACAAACTTACAAATAAATGTTTCCAAATTGAGTGTACACTTTGGAACTCGTTGTTTCATCATTTTTATGTTACTATATTAGAACTGGTATTTATAACTTATTTGTTTTAGAAGTTTTATGCTCACCTGGAATCACAAATATTTCTGTGCGTAACATACAGATACTTTCACAAAATTAAGAATTGACAAAATGTGCACAACTCCATATTATAGTTTTGTATTATGAGTTAATTAACTAGTAACACTAATCACAATTATACTTACTCTAAAAGAAAAATTATATTTCTTTGTTTCTACTAATAACTATATTGTTTATTTCAGTCTACTAAAACAATTTAATAAAAGACTGTTTTTCTTTTAAAGGTAATCGATTTAATATAATTGGATTTTAGCTCCAAAAAGCATATAATCTAACAATAATCCAAAATGAAGCAAAGTAAAACATTTAGACTCAATAATATAATTTCCCCAGAATTGTAAGTAATGGAAAAATGTCATTTTTGTGAAGCCATAGGGTTACACATATTTTCTTTCACTTAATGTTTTTTAAGAAAAAAAATGTTTAATTGTTCGCAAACTTTAATTCTAGGGCTGCTCGTAACCATTATAGGTGACTCAAAGCAAATCATAGGGGTCTCAGATGTTCACTCTGAGTGAAAATCATTTCATTTTAGTAATTTCATAGAGGGGCTCAGGTAGTGTAAATGCTTCATTCACTTACTTCAAGTTCTGACCCCCAAACTACCTTTAAAATACTCACATGTTCTAATTTTACTGTTAATACTAATCTGAATAAAACAAGTTGCAGCATTACTTTATGGTATGGAAATAATAACTGAAAATTATTTATTAAGCCATCTTGCACATGGTTTTCTAAAGTCATTCAAGTGTGTGCATCAGTCTTCAATTTCAGAAGGTGAATATGCAGTAAAAGAGAAAAAAAAAGCTTGTCATCTTTCAAAACGTATCAATTTCATGCAGATTTTTCAGTTTTCTCAAACACTCATTTTCAGCGAAAGTTATTTTACTATGGTAATCTCAAGAAGGGTTCAAGTTGGAAAAAGCTTAATAAAACTTTTGTTTGAAACTTCTTTGGTACATTAAAGGTACTAATTTTCTGAATTTGTGAGATTTATTTTGCTTCATTATTTTCCTTGTCTGTATATTTTCACTTAAAGGTAGCCAAAAGACTACATGTTTGATCTGGTTTGACAGCCTTTATTCAGAGTTCAAGCTCTTGTCTTATAAACATTTTACTTAGTTTTTCACATTTCAACATTCCTTATTTACTGTTTCTTAGAGAGAGAGTAAAGATTTGAGTGATGTGAAAACAACTCCCATGTTTGAACATATGTATGCAGGGTGTATCATATGACATACTACCTTCTAGATCTGACTGTTTGTGCGGTTGTCTATTTAACCTTCAGTTTCTGTTTGAAGTTCCAAAACTTTGGTCTTCCTAGCTCATTAGTGAGCAGAGAAGTACAGATAAAAGAAAATAAAAGTATATTCATGTTTTGCATAACTCATTTAAGGTTTTCCTGAAACAATACAAGACATACAAAATGAAGTATAAGCTAAAAAAAGTACCTCAGGCACTACCATATTCTGCATTGCCATTGCTTCTACAGTGTTCGAGCCTTTTAAGTACAGCTGCATATATTCTTAGAAGTAGTTAGTCGGTGCAGAAATACAACATGTTGCAGACAAGCATTGTAAAATAGTGTTTGGGCTATGGGTAAGAGTATGAATACTGTGATTTACTATGTAGTCACGTTTGTTTATTTATTTATAAATGTCAGATTCAGACAGCATTCAAACTGTCCGAGGCAACAAGGCTTAGCACCATTCAATATTATGTTCAGAGTATTTCAGGTAAATTTCACTTTTTATCAGCAGTTATGTTACTCTTGGTCGCATATTCCTCTATAAAAAGTATGCTGTGTAGGCACTATAGCTTTTAACATGGTAAATCTTTAGAGCAGTTTGCAGTTTTGTTCTTTTTTTCTTATCCACACAGGTATTTGGGCAGTACCCTTCAGGTTTATTCTAAGGCATTCTAAGGATGAAAAGTTGCTTGAAGTGGTTAACATAAACATACACGCATGCATGCATACAAATGATATGTTATACATGTATGTGTGCATGTGTCTGTATCATGCATGCTCAGTGTGCATTGTCAAACTGTGTTCCTTCAAGTCCTGGATTGTCATCCCTGATCCATAAAAACCTGCTTGCTGAATGCTAAGACCAAGGAGAGATGGACTTGCCCCATTGCAGGACATGTTTAATCATGTTCCCTAATTTTGCTTAGTCCAGTTTCATTGGATCAGGTTCAATGATCCAGGGAGGAGCTGACAAAATCTGACTTGCCTATTCAGGCAGCAACAAAACCTAAATAATATTTTTTGTGCTGGGCAAGTCCCTCCTGTACCTCCTCCCTGTGTGGGGGTTTGCATCCCAGTACTTCCTGCTAGCTATATATACCAAGTCTGACACTGCACAACAGTGGGGAAAAGGGTTATTCACAGTTTTCACTGCACTGCAGTCCTGAACCAGTCCAACACCATACAAAACAAACACACACACACACACACACACACACACACACACACACACACACACACACACACACACGCGCACACTTAGCAAGCGCACCATCTCCAGAAAACATAACACCTATAAATCACATTCTAGACAAAAACACACACATTGCTAACATTCATTCATTCAGTACCGGTAATACCAGCCTTACAAAAGAAAAAAAAATGCTTGCACTGCCAGTACTGAAGGAATGGCAACAAAAACCTAGACACACAAAACCTTACACATACTTAGAGATTCACAAAACTTTCACATGCACAAGTATGCCCTTATACATACCAGCAAACACTCCTTCATGCAGCATAAAGTAAAGTCACAGAAACAGAATATACACACACACACACACACACACACACACACACACACACACACACACACACACACACACCACACACGCACACACGCACACACACAGACACACATCTATTGATATATAATATATATATATATAGAGATAGATGTATAGGCTTGTATTTTTTTTTTTTGATGGGGTACCACCATACCTCTCAACCTCTCAGCACAATAAATCTGGACAAAGCAAGAAATAACAGGGTAATGGGACAAAGGCCCAAAAATAGGGATAGAATTTAAATATTGGTTGTACAGATTTATAAAATTGTTAGAATAACGGGTTTCACATTATTATGCATTTTCTGCAGAATATGAAGTCTGAAACTCAAATGCTTGTCATTATTTAGTTTTATTTAGTAACTTCAATCCTCAATGATTTGCCAGAAAACCACAAATATTATGAGGAACAGACCAAAAATATGAGATAAAATTCTGGGCATTCTGCAAAAATCTGGACAGTTGAAAGATATGGGGGCCACATTAAGTGAACAACTTTATTAAACAGGATGAAGTATGGGGGCTATTGAATTTAGATAATATTATTTGGGATCTGATGTTTCATAGATTTAAAATCCATTTTTTTTTTATTTACTTTAACTGGGTAAGCCTACTGGCCACCAATGTCCCTTTTAGAGGAAACCCAGAGCACAGGCTGATTAAACAATTGCTCAGTCACAAACTTGGAACATGGAGGCTGAAGGAGTCAAACCCTAGACTACTGCTGCCTGCTCATTGTCTTAATCCTCTGCACTAAATGCTAGATATTTCACACTATTACTGGGTTTGACTATTGGCAGGCAGAGTAAAAAGAACAGAAGTAACTTCTGAATGGATAGGCAAGTACAGTTGGATGCCACACACGGTATTTACTGCTCATAACTAAATAGTCCATGATTTTGCTTCACTGTGGTGACTAACCACGTACAAAGTTATGTCCATATATTAAAAATAGCTTTTCATTCTCTACACAGTATCATGTGGTCATAAAAACAGATGCGACACAAACATGCTGGGATTTCTTCCTGATTAAGCTTATCTTGAATTTTCTGAGTTCCTCCGCAAATGATGCAACATATTTGGGTGAACAACATTTAAGACTTGTTTTTTATGTATACCGTCCATTATTGTTTGATAGATATCTGACATTTGTATTTTTGTGACTAGTGATCATACAATAGATGTATGTATTTTCTTTTCTGTATAGTACTGCATATCCATACATTCTATAATCCTGAAAAAACAGAGTAGCAATACAACAGACAAAATGGTGCTGGTCTGATGTGTCTGAAGTATTAGTTCTGCTGTTGCCCTTTGACATAGTTCCTTATGTGAGTTCACATACTATGAAATACATACAAGTTATTTAAATCAACACTTTGCTTTTGTTCTTGTCAGATAATTGTTTTTCTTCCTTTGGTACAAATGAACTGATCACTTAAATCTTGGCAGAAGGGCCTAGTGTCAGTTGACTTTCAACAGGCAGTTACTGTCTGCTCCTACAAAGGCATTCATTATTGCAAACAAAATGTCATGCAGGTGCCCTTTCTATCATATGGGATGCAGTCTGCCATTATGTGACCATTCGTGAATGTTTATTAATCAGTACAAGTCCTTGAAAGATAAAACTAGATGGGCAGTATGGTGCAAAGAAATCCTTTTTTCTATAAGCACTTGCTGGTACTTTTCATACTGACATCCTATAGTATAGTTCGCTAAATGCTTTCCTGCAACAGTAACTGTAGAGATCGAAAGCCTTATCTTTTTTTTTTTTCCCACACACATACAGCTGACTTTTGGTTTGTCTATGGTCATCTCCTCAATACTTCCATCCTTGAAGGTGTTCTTACTGTAATGACAACCTGGTTTAACCCCCCACCAGAGAGGGGTCACCCTTCCAGCTGACCTCAACCTGCAGGGAGGCCTTAAACTACTTGTGCATGGGTACTCTGGTACTTTCCATCATGCACTTCCAAGTGGGAAGAAGGCATGGGAGACACTGTCAAACTGTGGCTTATGGTGGGGTATTTCTTGTTAACGCCTGTCTTCTACTGATGTGCTGGGCAGTGTCACCTTGGGGTATGTAATGTTGCCAGGAGGGAAATGCTCCCACCTACATAGTGATGCATCGTGGTTTATTTATTTAAACAGACAGACACACACACACACACACACACACACACACACACACACACACACACACACACACACACACACACACACACACACACACGTGCGCATGCATAGGTAACCTACTGATGAATGAAGATTGAATGCTTGAGCTTCAAGTGCCCGAGGTTCAACTCACTGATGACTGAGATCCAGGAAATCCCTGTTAGCCAGTTGTGCTGGAAGTGATTTCCTTTTTGGGGAATTTCACCTTTCTTTGAGTTGGTGAGAGCAGAATTTGGTATATATAAGTTCTGGGGGTGTGGGGGGCTTGACTGGGTATTTATTGGCAGGATATTTTGGCAAATACAGTTTGTGGATTTTAATCATCAATAGGTTCATAGGTTCATAAGGTAGGTATTAGGCTATTGACCCAAGGGCCTACGTAAGCCTAGCCAAAAAGGTTACCCGGCTTACGCCACCCAAGAAAGTTGTTTTCCTGTGCCACTGTCCAGCAGAGACACAGAAGTGATCTCTGTGGTGTATTTCCTATTTCCCATCCACTCATCAAGATTTTTCTTGAAGAATGCTAATGAAGAACTTTGCTTGACATAGATGGGAAGTCTCTGGGACAGGAATCTATCCCTCCAGCATAGATTTGCTTTTGTTCACTTAAATTTCTAGCCACGCATGCACTACACACACACACACACACACACTACAGACAGAAGACTTTTGTTTCCTGACAGTGAACTTGAAATTGCCAGTTGGTTCCTAGATAGTAAACGACTGTTATGGCTTAGCCACACTGATTTCCTAATTCACTGTAGGGGTACAAAAGAATGTAGAAAGGCACTTCTGGGCAAGATGCCGACACTGTATTAGGTCATTTTGTATAAATGTTTCTAGAATACTAAAAAAAAAGATAGAGGAAATAGTGGTTTAAGTAAGGTTCTTTTATGTTCACTGCCACTGGCTTTTTACAATATTTTATTAAAGTATGCGTAAGTATGCTAACATTAGGGAGGCAATATGTATTTGCCAGGTTGCAGCTATTTCTGAAAAGAAACATATCAGTTCTTGTGTAGAAAAGTCTTAATCTGTTCCTCTTCTGAGATAGCTATATAAATAGACAACAAAAAATAAATAATTTACTGAACGTAGATCTGCTTTTTGGATTTGTCATTGGTACTTACATTGTACTTTATAAAATTTGCTAGCGGGTACACCTTGCTCTTCTCTTCCTGTTTTCTCTCTGCATCTAGTAACACCAGACTATACCAAAACTTCTTTTGTTAGGGCTCCTTTGTATCAGCATCCAGGTACCTTCTGTCTCTGTCTCTCCATACGTATTCAGCATGTTTACCGTGGGAAATATTTCCTCAAATTCCTTGCTACTTTTCATATAAGTCCCTTTGTTCTTCACAGCATTCATGCGGAAAATGCCTTCTTTTTCTGTTATAATAATTTTCTCCTTACTCAATCTGCATCCTGCCAACTCAAATTTTAATTTTTAACAGGTGTGTCAAGAGGATTGAACTGCATGTTTGCTGTTGCTGTTGGGTAAGTTACACCACACTATAATTATTATATATAAATATTTATGTATGTATTTAAATCTATATATCTGTCTATCTAACTTTATAAAGCACATTCCATGGGAAGAAAACATATGTATTTTTGCTCTTGAGATAAAAACCATGAGGTTTTGCATCCTATCTAAAAAGCAATTATATAGATCTTTTCATACTGAAACAGAACTTTTATAATGTACTTAAACTCTGTCATTTAATTATGTTTATTATTATTTTACTTTAGATTTCATATATGTAAATTGCCATTTTCTTATTTTAAACCTCTTGTGCGACATTTATTTTTGGATACTGAATTGGGAAGAATTTGCACTAAATTAAAAATACTGCATTCTGAGTTATACTAGCTGTTGTGTATGAACAGAAACATTTCTTCCAAAAAATGGATTCCTTTACCAAATTAATCAAATAAGGTAAAAGTAAGGATTTTTGTTATGGCAGAAGCAGTAAGTTATGTACAAAATTAATAGTAGCATTTTCTTAATCCCTGTGGCTCTTTCATCAGGTTAAACACTTTGCAGATATTTTTCAGTAGGTGCTGGTAGCAGTAATATATATTCATTATCATGTCTGTCTATATGTAAAGTTTTACTTAAGGTAAAGATTTACCTTTATGACTTTACCTTTTGAAGCCTTTAAATCTTATGTAATGAGAAAACTGGACCATATAGCAAGCAGTAGGGATTTTTGGCCTTTACTGCCTTTTCCATCAGAATTTTTTATGCTAATAATGCATAAAAATCATGTATTCTGCCGAAGGAGTATTGTGTACTACTACTACTATTGTCTAACTTGGTCTGTGTTTAATAAAAAAAGATATGTTACTGAATACATGTTGAAACATTATAATGCTGTGAATACATTTTAATGTTTTTAAATAAATGTACATGATGCCAAAAGCATGTTTAAGAACACTAAGGAGGAGAAAGCAAAATACAACAGCTCTTTTGTAAAACCGAATAGTGAGTGTCATAATTTAAACATGAAAACACACTTATAAAGCTCTCCAACTGCAGAAAAGTAGAAAACAATTTTTACAGTTTCAAAATTGTGCATGAGTGGTATAGTTTTTAAAAATACAGAAAAGATTGCCACCTAAGTTTAAAATTCTCAGACAGACAAATCATACTGGGCTCATAAAATGGTCACCAGACTTTACTAAATGAGAATATTGTTACATCCCCAGTTTTGGTGCCTCCAGTCTCTTACATGAAAGATTTAAGCTACTGAAATACAGTTTCTGTTAATGCTCTCTCCATATTTTTATGATTGCACATTTTATAGCCCAATCACTTTTCTAAATAAGACTCTAGAGGGAAGAGAAGCTGCTAAGTACAATTTGTTGCAATTTCCTGAACAGTGTAATTTGAAAATGAGTAGTGCAGCCTGCCGTGTTCTACAATTACACCAGTGTGTTAAAATTAATGCATTTAGAAATGTTAATTGTAGTTTACGCAGATTCTGAACATGTTAGTAGTTCTTGACCTATACTGGGTTTCTAGAAACACAGTTTTGACACCATACTGAATGATGCATGATAATTATCTTACTTCCAGCAGGATCCTGATCTTTGTTCTGCTTTACAGATGGAAGAAACAAAGCATTGAAAAGAGCAGCAGTTTTAAAACAAAAATATATATTAAATGTGTTTATTTTTACATCCTGATGTTGGTTTATTCATATCACAGATAATGGAAGACTTCCTTTTTTGAATTGTTTACAGTGTATATTATTCTGCCTTTCCTGATTACTAGATGTTTGTTTATAACAACACACTTTATCATACTGGGTCTTTTCTACTGAGTTTTAATGTGGTTTATCAAAGGTGAGCTGAGAATGCTGGAAAGGAATATTTTAACAGAACTTAATTCATTAGTAAACCAAATAATTTAATGTGTATTTACTATTCTGATTTTTTTTTTACTATGAGCATGAAGAAACATTGCTCAAATGGTTGGTTGAAGTAAAGAATTGATCTTCAGTTGTGTATCCAGTGGCACATTGTAAACATTTGGTTCTAGACAGACTTGAAACATTGCTTGATTTCTGAAAGAGTTCTTAAGCCATTGAACAAGACTTCACTACCTACCTGCTGCTCTTGTCTCTTCCTTTTGATACCACCCTCTCACAGAAAAAGGTAGTGGGGTGTAAACTATGTTATATCTTTACAAGAAGAATGTCTGGGATTATTTATTTATTTATTTATTTATTTTGCAGTTGCAGTAGTTTTGGCAAATTGCAAAGAAGGTTTAACAGTTCCAGATGTTTGATAAAGTGCTTCTCTGTGAAATGTCTAATTGTATAATTTCATACTGTTCATATTAAATTCTAGAAACTGCTTCAGGCAAAATAAACATTGTCACATTTTGAAGACAATGAAACTTGATTTCTTACCTTAAAACAGTAACTAGTTTCTTCACCGTCCCAAATAGACCTTGGCAGTGGAAATTTCCGTCGAACCCTATATTTTCCAACAGCTCCCAAAGGTCTGCCTCTTAATTTTTCTGCCTCCACATAATGAGCTTTCAGCCACAGTTGCTGTAACTTTGGGTGGTTGTGAGGGGAAAACTGGTAACTTTCTAGGATCTTGTAGAGCTCTCTGAAGTTCCCTCGATGAAAGGCGACCACAGCTTTGGCTTTGAGGACGCTCTCATTCTTATGCAGGTGATCACATGCTGGAAGAGACCAGAGAAATCTTCCCAGACGTTCAATGTTTCCACCTTGTTGTAGTACTTCACACACACAAGCTACTTGTTCTTGAGTGAATCCAAAAGTCATCATGGACATACTGCAGGAACCATCTAAAGTCAAAGAGGCTGTCTCCCGGAAAAGCGTCGGATACACTTGACAACACCACTGCTTCTAGCAGATGCTTCTGACTTAATAAATTCCACAGTGACTAAATGTATTAGTTCATTCAGAAGGTAACAACTCACTTCAGGAAACTATTTTGACTTTGTAACTTTGATTAGTGCTCACTCGATTTGTCAAAACAAATTGCTTACATCAGAGATTTTTTTGGGGGGGGCAGGGGTGCTGTTTAACTTATCAGACACTATGAATGAGTTTTTAAATATTATATATCTCATTTAATGTAAGGTGCATACAGGAAAAGATAAATGTAATTAACAATAAAGTAACGCAGACCTGAAAAGTTTCTGAATACAGTTCCCAAATCTCCTGTTACTTTGAAAAGATCCTGCAGTTCAGAGCTCTCAGTGCTCGCCTTTCTGTCTGTCTGTCTGTCTCTCTCTCTCTCTCTCTCTTTCTTCCTACTTAATCTTCAAGCTCCAAATGCACCTCTGCAGATGAAACCTTAGGATATCGATTTCAGACTCAGCCCACTGTTACCCAAAACCTCCTTGTCATTGGCTGACTATTGAACAATTAGGAAAATTAAGAGATCTATTGTTTTTTTAAAGCTTTCTCCAAGGAAGAGTTGTCATTTAACAGAAACCTGAGCCTAAAAGAGAAGGAGGGAGCATGCTGTAAATAGGTCCCAGTCTGTCTTCTCTTCCCCATGTGTGTTTTATGCAAAGGTGCATTTGAATAAAACACTTTCATTTTCAAGTCAAAGTACATCATAGACCATTTATAGAAAC
Source organism: Protopterus annectens (assembly GCF_019279795.1). Taxonomy (NCBI): domain Eukaryota; kingdom Metazoa; phylum Chordata; order Ceratodontiformes; family Protopteridae; genus Protopterus; species Protopterus annectens. The sequence continues at coordinate 95,129,925 of NC_056725.1, read as the reverse complement.
AAAAAAGTCACTGTTTAATAAGTCTACAGGAAATAGCTAGTGTCTTTTACAGATAAGAGCAGAGCTGTGCACATCTTATTTTTAGTATTCTATATCACTTGAAATCTTAACATTGTCATTCTGGAATAGACAGTTCCATACTGTACTTTCAGGTGTCAGTGTCATACTGTACATCTGTTTCTAGTTCATTAATAAAGGCACACATGAACAGTTATTATCTAACCATGATAAAAGACTGTCTATAGAATGCACTGTGCCAAAGAATCAAGGTGCTTCAGAAAACTGGAAATGTACCTGAGTTTCTAGTGTAATCACATCACATGCACACACTCCAGTCTATAAAGTGGCTCACAGAGTGGAATCAGTAGTCAGTGCCTGATATAACGGCAGCACCTTAGTAGTTTCTAGAACAAAGTTCAATTTCAACAACAGCTGTCAGAAGGTGACGCTTTGCATTTTAGTGCATTGCTCTGCACTGTCCTCCAGAGAATATTCTGCTATCTTCCTAATCTGATGAAGGATATCCACAGAGGATCTGGGAATTTTTCGAGAGTATTCTATGAGGAATTAAACTGTTAGATTACGGTCTCCACTGAGACACAGGTGGATGTCATGGTATTTTGGCTTTTAGTTAGAAAAGGGTAGGGCTGTGACTGGTGGCACTTGCCAAACATAGTCCTCAATTCAAAATGTCTTGCTCTCAGTGTAACTGGAGAGCAGTTATTTTGGAATCTAGTCCACATAGTAATCCTGTTTATAGATAGGCCTTACACCAAAGTAAGACACTTACATTAAAAGCAAGTATTTTGGAATCTGGACCACAGTATTGTATAAGATATACCTTTGCCCCCATTCTTATCACATTTGAAAACTCACTGTGATATAGCTGGCTAATAAAAAAGGCTAGAAACTCTAGTCACATAAAATACACTGTTATTTAAGAAAATGTATTAGTATATTGTGTAATTTGACATGACATTTTAAAGGGAGTGACTGAATTCAGAAAATTTAAGTCCGAACATAAAATCTAAAACCCATGGAGATGAAGGCCAAAAGTAAGCTGGACAATCTGAATGATATCAGGTTTTCATTTTAACAGGTGCACAGGTGGGCCAGATGTTGCTCCATGCAAGTTCATATTGAAGAGGAACATTAGGACCAGCATGACAGCTTAGGCAGAATACACGAGGAGCAGTTCCACAAATGGTATTAGACAGCATAGCTGGTTGTTTAGGTTTGTATACTGACTTCTTGAATGTACCTGGCTCCCTTCCCACATCTTTGCAGAAAAAAAAACTCTTGAGTTGACAGCCTTAAGTAGAAAACCAATTTAGCCAGCCTTGCATTCTGGGAAAAATCATATACAAAACCTGTAACTAATTTTATATATATATATATATATATATATATATATATATATATATATATGTGTGTGTGTGTGTGTGTCTGTGTGTCTGTGTATATATATATATATATGGGTCCCTATCTATTCACCGACAATTCATTTCACTGAAACTCATTTCGTCGACAGAAAGATGTGCCCCCTTCAAAAATTGTTAGGTGGGGGGCTTCACCCCCCACACCCCCCATTGTGGGGGGCTGTGCCCCCCACACCCCCCCTAACTATATATATCAACTCCAGGGTTGCACAACATTGGGGAAGGGGGCACAACTTTCTGTCGACGAAATGAACTGTCGACGAAATGAGTGTCAGTGAAATGAATTGTCGGTGAATAGATAGGGACCCATATATATATATATATATATATATATATATATATATATATATATATATATATATATATATATGTATATATATATATATATGTATATATATATATATATATATATATGTATATATATATATATATATATATATATATATATATATATATATGTATATATATATATATATATATATATATATATATTAGGGCTTTTAAAAATACACACATTCAAACCATAAAATCTGCATATTGTTCCAAACAATTGTATTCCACGGGGTGCATGTTATGCCAGGCTATGCCATTGCTTTCATTGTTTGATTTTTACCACCTGCAGGAAGAAATAAAGGTGCTTATGGCGTAAGATTGAGTGATACACCCCTGCCAGTGTGCCTTATATGATTTTGGCAGCTTTCCTAGAGTGCTATCATCCTTCACTGATTCCACAGAAAGTGGTTAACTTCTATATTCCATGTGCAGATTATATGTGCAGTTGTCATAGATCTAGGGAAAGCAGCTTTCATCACAGAGCTGGAGCCCTGAGTTTATCAGACAGACACATTGTTCTCACAGTGATGGCAGACCCAAGGAACATGTATATGGAGATAGATGAAACTCAGTGTACTAATTAAATAAAAAGCAATGTAGTAAAATGAGTAGAGTGTATGTAACAGGCACTATCATACATCTAAATGATGCTAGGGGGCACCATTATTTCATTTAATGTTTACTGACAGAGAACATTCCAGTATGAATCACACTGCTGTTTTAATGCCTCACTTTGAACATGAATGCAGTTTGTACCTTACACACAGCCCCGCTGAATGTGTGATCTAGACTTGCACATGCTCTGTAGCCTGATATTTCAGAAAAGTGCCAGAGTTATGCTTTGTATTTTCACAGGACTTCACACTGTCAACTGCATATATTAATAGGCACATCAGTCACATACAACTTACCCTCTGGTCTCTGGATTTTCTTTCTAAAGGTTCTTTTGCCCTGACAAAGCCTTAGTAAACAATGGTCATTTGTATACTTTAAATGGCATGTGCCTTTCTAAGCAAGGTATGTGTGACCATATGTTAATGCATGCTCAGGGTTATCTGTCAGTAGTTGCTACACAAAGAAATCACTATTAAAACCATGGGGCAAAAGGGGTCAGACTTAGATAAAATACTGGAATTATACTACAGAAACTTTCCAGGTGGTGATACTGACACTACAACTGTCCAATATGGTTGCTACAAATAAAAGAACACTTAGTTCCCAATATTTTATATAAATAACTTTTCTTGCTTTTCCCCTAGCCAGAGGGTCAGAAAATGAATACAATGGCAATGTTCTGTTGTCTTTATTGTGGTAACTTGCCTTGTCTGAAATCTTGACTTTGCCTGTACAGAATCACACCTGTCAGCACACAAAGAGGCTGCCATGTAACAAATGGAGGCACATTATCAGCAGTAGGTTAGTACCCAGATACAAGATGGCAAAGAGCTTGTTTTTTGTAGGTGTCCTTGATTAGAACTACTCACTTGCTTACAAGGAAAACTAAGAATGGCTAAACTGTCTCTGATGCTACTCTGAAACTAGTGCAGTGATGCGAGCTATTCTGTTGGGCTTATATTCTCTTGATCAGACCAGCTGGACATGAGTCAGAGCTAGCTGAACATAACTCCTTGAGGTGATAGGTTGTTCACGTGATGTGCCTCCCTTTACATATGGGTGAGCGTGCAGCTCACAGGGTGGTGCTTTGTGGATGGTCAGATATCACATTGGCCTGGAGAAAGAGCTAGATAACTGTTACATTGCCTGTCAATGATTGCCTTTCTCTGAGGTGTAGCAGCAGCACAGTGAGAATTAAAAAGAAAGAAGGGTTTGAAGGGACATGGGGACACAAGGAAACTTGCACCCCCAAAATGTTGTTTTTCATGTGCCACATGTGCTTCACAATCTACAACATCTGCACAATGAGAATGTGTACACTTGAGCTGATATTTACAAGATCTTGTGAGGTGAGCTAATAATGTGAGCGTAAACGATTCAGAGAGATGCAGTGCATGTAATTAAATGATCAGTTGCAAGTACCATTTAATAACTTAAAGCAGCAGTCTTTACCAGAGGATATGTACCACTGCAAGTAATCATGAAGACTGTGAGATTTCTAGCTCCTGTTGCAAAAAGGAAGTTCTGTGACGTAAGCTAAGTTGGCACATTTTCCAAAACTTCTTACAGTATATTTCAGGTCGGTGATCTATACTGTGTGTTTATTTGGTTTATTATATTGTATTGCTAAGGTATGTAATTATATATTTATGTTATTTTTACTAGAAGGGTTATTGTTAATTTGTATCATTTCCTCAACACTCCAGAGCAACATAACCTACAAAAGTAAAAATAACTGCATGTATTAATAGGGACCTCATTCACATACAGCTTAGCATGTGGTCTCTGGATTTTCTGTCTAAAAGTTCTGTTGGCTAAAAGTTCAAGGTGACAGGATGCCATCACATATATCTCCCAGGAGAGCAAAGACAGCTTTGAACCATTGCTGTTAGGGGGTGAGCACTAGAGAACCATGGATAGATGGAAATCCCCAGAATTCCATCAAAAAAGGAGCTTAAAAGACCCAAGAAAGATGGCAGATGGAACTTGTTAAAGTTGATAGTTTGTCAGAAGGTATTTTCTTTTAAATTATCTTTAAGGAGGATACTTGGGAACAACTGAAGAAAACTTTGAAAACAAACTGCCCTAAGCATAGAAAGACTATTACAACGACAGTATGCGGTGAAGGCAGAGGTGATAAATCTAATTTGCAAAGAACCATTTAAAAATGAATACCAGTGTGGGGAGACTGATCATTCAGGTGATGCCACTGAAGCCTTTGCAAACAAAGCTTAAGATTTTGAAATTAGACATACTTGGCAAGATATACAGAATGCAATGCCACATGCAGCATAAGAAATCACTGAGAAACCAAGGATGTTATTGTGGCCAGAACTATTGGAGGAATGTTTGAAACCTGCAGAGAAGAAAAGAAAGAATTCATGGTCATTTACTAATCATAGTCACAAAACAACAGCAGTCATGTCCTGGACAGGAGGATCACATGTAGCCAGTAAGAAAAGATGTTTCTATATTTATTCAGACCCCCTTGCCTCTGAGGCATTCTCATTCTTAGAATGTTGAAGTGATTTCAAAATCTGTCTCTGATAAAAAAAATGGAAGATTAGCATGCATTTCTGAATTAAGTTCTATTGTATAGCTGCAATGACAATGCAGATATAAAAGAAATGTGCTTTCAGAAGAGTATGGTGTGCACCACTCTGACAGAAGGGAGCTGGGTACATAGCTGGCTTGTTATGAAGATAAGCATTATCAGTGTTTACAAATCATAGGTTCATAGGTAGGTACTAGGCTAATGGCCCTAGGGCCTATACAAGCCTAGCCAAAAAGGTACCCTGGTTTTGCCACCCAAGAAAATTATTTTCCTGTGCCCCTGTCAAGCAGAACCACAGAGGTGATCCCCGGGGTAAATTTCCTATTTCCCATCCAATCATAAAGATTTTTCTTGACGAGTGCTAATGAGGAGCTTTGTTTGATATAGACAGGTAGTTTGTTCCAGAGTATGGGAAGTCTCTGGGACAGGAATCTATCCCTCCAGCATGTTCTGTTTATTGTGGTGACAAGGTTTAGGTACCTAGAGTGTGTAGCTCGGAGGGATTGAGATTTTTTAAAGTGGAGCATGTCTAACAGCTCGGGTTTGACATAGCTTTGTATGTTAGGCAGAGATCTGAGTAGGCGATGTGCGACGGAGTAAAGCTGGAGTTTTTTGAGACCGTCTGCATAGAGCATCTGTTTGAGGCCAGTAATCCTCTTTGTGAGGTATTTCCACTGCCTTTCCAGTTGTTGTACATGTCTTATAAAATATATACTTTGAAGAGCAGGTTAGAATTGCTGGAGCCATGTCAGACTCCAAACCAGTTACAAGTGGTGCCCCACAAGGCTCAGTCCTGGGACCTCTCTTGTTCGGTATATATTTCTCGGAGGTACAGGCCAACACGGAAGGACTGTGGCTGACCAAGTTCGCAGATGACTGCAAACTGGGCACCATAATCGACTCTCCAGCCGACACAAGCATCCTCCAAAAGGGCCTCATAGAAACAGACAACTGGTGCCAGAGCCATGGCTTCAAGCTAAATGCCAAAAAGTGTATAGTCATCCCCTTTGGCAAAAACAAAGTGCCCACAAATTACCACATAGGTAGTAATCCATTAAGTACAGAAGAAGTAATTAGGGACCTGGGGACCCAAGTTGATAGCAATCTCTCATTTGACAACCACATAGTCAAAGTGGTTAGAAAAACATTTTATATAGCCCACCTAATCATGAAGGGATTCACATCTAGATCAGGGGAGGTCATCGTGCCTCTTTACTCATCCCTCATCAGGCCCATAATTGAGTACAATGCCCCTTTTGGGATGTACCTTACCAGACACCTGCAGCAACTGGAAAGACCCCAAAAGTACCTCACCAAGAGGATCAAAGGGCTCAAACAGATGCCATATGCTGCCCGGTTAAAGAAACTCCAGCTCTACTCAGTGGCATACCGCCTGTTCAGAGGCGATCTGTGCCTGGCGTATAAAGCCATGTCCAACCCGGAATTAATGGACATGCTGCACCTCAGAAAATCCAAATCCCATCGAGCTACGCTCGAGACTTGAACCTCAGCACTGAAATAAATAGGACATGCTGGAGGGACAGATTCATAACCCAGAGGCTCCCTTCACTCTGGAATAAAATCCCAGTCCAGGTTAGGCAGAGTCCCTCACTGACTCTCTTCAAGAGGAATCTTGATGAGTGGATGGGAGATCGTAGGTTTACCCCGGGTATCACTTCTGTGTCACTGTTAGACAGAGGCACAGTATACTAACCTCGAAAAAGGGCATAGCAAAATAAATTTAAAATGGGTGGCGAACGCCAAACACATTCTGGCTAGGCTTATAAATGCCCTAGGGCAGATAGCCTAGTATGAACCTATGAACCTAAATATAAAGTTATGATGTCATTACAGCAACTGAAGGATAAGACATAGATAAACACAAACCACATAAGGTAGTTTGAAATAACAAAAGAGAAAACTGAAAACAGAAACTGAAGTAGTATTTGCGAATGCTGCTTTTTTGCCTCAGCTGGACTAATGGTGCAGAGACAGAATATCTGACCACAGTGGTGGTAACCCATGGTTGAAAACAAATGCAGGCCACAAAAAGGCTGATAAAATGCACAGTGCTGGCCCTAATATCGATGCTGTAGGAGCTCAGGATTAATATATGCAAAAACAAGAATTCTTTTGGAGGCTGCAAGTAGTTTCTCATAGATAGACATGCAACTGCAAATAGTTCAGGAAAAAATCCCTTCTGTACATAGCCTACCAGTTCATGATGATGTTATGAATAGTCGGCATGTTAAATGATTGACACAGAAAACACTGACCAAAACATGTTGAGAAATCATTATATCGACAATAAACATTAGTGACACCTAATACATCAAAAAAGAAAACAAATTTCCTTTTCCAATGTATTACCCATAGCCCTATCAACCATTCAGCTCAAATTTGCCTGAATAGTGATAGTGTTACTGAAAGTGTTTTTTGAAGGTAAGGTGCATGGTAAGCGGTAAGGTCTGAGGCTGGGTTAGGTTAACATACATTGTTAAGGAGGGTGTTGGCCCCTAACTCAACCTCTATAATGTATACAGTGAGTAGTGATTAGGAGATACCAGGGGACCTTATTCTTAATAATGCGCCTAAGAAAGAAACATCAAGGACTGCTTTCTTTACCTCATGGAAAAGTACCTTCAGAGCCTCTAACACATGCAGGGTAAAAGGCTTAGGTGGTTTTCTTTATTGCAGGTATGAAATATTGCATGTTGACTTCACTGTGCTTGGGGAATTGGACATCAGATAAATAGAAAATGCCAAGGGAGGGAATTATTTCACTTTCATAATATATTAAATGCATTTTTGTTTTCTTTGACAGGTTAAGTTCCCCATTTCAGGAATTAGGCATAGCAGGCATTGCACTTACAGCTTCTGCAAGTAATGGGAGCTTGACACTGTGAGATGGGGTGCCTGGATACTTCATGTGGAACTGAAAACACAAAGGACTGGGAGATTTTTTTAAGTTTGTGAACTGTATTTGTAGTTGAAAGGGCAGTTTACTTTATTGAATATACCATCTAAACATAACTTTATGCATTATCAGTAAAAGTAAAGTAAAGATTTTGTGTGTGTGTGTGTGTGTGTGTGTGTGTGTGTGTGTGTGTGTGTGTGTGTGTGTGTGTGTGTTTGTAGTATGCATGTGCATATTTACAGGGCATATGTGTGTCTGTATGTTCGTGAATTAGAGAGAGAGATGTCCTGGCTGAATATTTCTCATTTTTCAGCACGTAATGGCAATTCATTTTAAAGTTTGCCCTAGTTCTTACATCAGGAACTCTTTTCTTCAAAGTGATCTTTCTCTGGTTGACAGCTGGCATTAGAGAAGAAAGATGAGCCTCCAAACAGATCTAAAACCAGAGTATTAAATGCATATACACAGGTAAGGGAACTTCATACTGTAGAATTATCAAAACGGGATCACAAAGAAACAAAACAGAAGATGAAAGTACTAAAACAATGCAATAACAAAAGGAAAATTGAAGAGTTTGTTGGAAGGAAAAGAACAGAAGGGCGGAGGAACAAAAATTGCTAATTAGGAGCTTGACACTGCTTATTAATACATTCTAAACCTCAGAGAGCATATTCCTGCAGAGGACATGAACACAGGAATAATCAATAGCTTTAAACAGTAAATACCCACCTGATTGGTCCTACTTCACACATGGGTTCTTAACAGACATAGGAAAGTGTTTAATGAAGATACTCTGCAGTTGCTTAGCTCACTGACATGCAAGTAACTGAATATACAGACTGCTGAAAGTCTGTAGAACTCAGAAATTGAACTTAAGCTATATGACTGATTTAAACTCAACCAGCAACATTAAAAAGGAAGGTAGAAGTTTTAAATTCAAAGACTCATATGTTTAAGTCCCAAAATAGCGAGATTGAATCTGCAAAAAATAGGGACTTTAATATACTACATTTGAGACTGGTGTGTCTCTGAGTATTACCTTTTCTTTAAGCTATGGTGATCTTAGAGTTAGTATACCACATTAGAGCTTTTTGTGTATTTTCATTTAACACTCTTAACTCCTTATGATATCATGATATTTTTTTGAGAATGGCTTCTTTAATTAAATTACTTTCCTATTAATAATAGGTGACATAACAAAAGGGAAAAGTGTGCGTAATACAATGACACTAAGACTGTCAGTTTAGAATATTAATCATTGTTTGCTACTTCTTGTACATATTTTAATATTTACATTGTAACTGTTCTTGTGTAATGCATTAAATTGCACATATTCCCAGTTGTTTGCTAATAATTTTGAAGATATGCAATATTTCTACATGCACATTAATATTTCTAAATCCATGGCATCAGATAAAGTCTTACATGATGTTGAAGAAAATTGTCACTGATATTTGCACTCTAAGTTGCACATGTTGTGTCTTTCGGCTTTTCCAAGTTAGGGGTTGCCACAGTGGAACTCCGGTCTGCTAATGATTGGCAGTGGATTTTTATGTGCCGAGTTGCCAGCCCTGATGCACAACCTTCAATGAAGGTATGCCCATTCATGCATGTCTCCACACAGAAGATGCTCTAGCTGAGAATCGAACAGGACAACGTCTTACTGTGAGGCGACAATGCTACTGCAGCAGCATCACTGCAGTGACACTCTAAGTTGCACATATTGAGATATATTTGGTGTTACTTATGTTGCTATGTATACAAATAAGCATAATTATTTATATTTCTGAAAAGTTCTCAATGAATTAACACTCAGAAATGAATTTCTTGCTGTCATGTGAAACCTTAAGTCTGGCACAACAAAACTGATCTGATTTTGTATACTTAGGCAGTACAGTTCCCAAAATATGAAAAGTTATTTGTGAAACAAAAAAAATATATGTATAATTTTGGATTTGTATGAATTATAAAATATTTCAGTATTAAGGTAAAGACAGTGAATACACTGAATATTATCACTGTAAAGAAAACTTTTTATTCATAAAATTGTTGTTTATACCATTATAATAACTTTCACAGTTCACAAAGACATTTGTTTTTAATTTTATTTTTCAGAAAATGCACTGGAATGTAAGGATTTGTGCAGGCTGCTAGAGATGTGACATTCCACGGCTCAGAGGTGATAATGAGATAAATGAGAAGTGGGGTGTGGGGATGCTACCCCTGGTAATGGGGTGCTGAAGGCTCCTTACTTCTGTCCCCCCTTCTACTACTGTAAGTGTAATGTGTGTTTTACATACCCAGCTTTCTCCACATTCCTGTAAAATGTTATCATTCATTTTCACCTAACACGGGTAGCAAACCTTATGCGAGCTGTGTGGCTTTTTACTATTTATATGGTTACTGTAAACAGGAGAATCTTTCCATCAGCAGTATAAATTAAAACAGAAAGCAGGTTGTTTAAGCTGGTTAAGCACATGCCTGCTACATCATAATAAATGAATCTTTCAGCCTGCATTCATTGATTATGTTTATACACATAATCTCATTAAGTATAATAACCCAAGTATTGTCTCCTTAAAAGTGAGACTTTATTTTGGCAGAAGTTGGTATAGAAACTGAATAACATAAGCTGCTTCCTGAAGGGCACTTATGGAGTAACAGGTAAAAACAATTAATCAGAACCAAATCAACTGTCACTTTTGTGAAACGTACAGTCCTAAATAAGTTGTTTCATCACTTTCTTGTTTTCCAAAGTTATACATGAAAACAAGTTTAGCCTTAAAGTACCCTTTCTTTACAACATATCTACATATTACAGTGATGTAGGAAGATGTATGATGCTAAAAATTATATAAAGTTTTCTTTTTAAATAACTTTTGGTTTATGTGCTGGACAGGAACCGGGACAAGAAAATATTCCTGTGTTACTTGTACTGTCCTAGTCTCATAAGGAAGAGGTCACAGGCAACCTCTTTATTTTTATTTAATTAAATGTGTTAATTGGAGTAGTACAATGGAGTTCTGTTTCAGCTTGAAGATAAAATAAGGATGCCAAAACAGATTAGTGTACAATTTCATGGTAAAAGAAGATCAATGAATGATATGTATTGACAATAACGTGATATACAATAGATGTTAAATACGGTATGCATACAGTGTTTACAGTATGGTACATAATAAAGGCTACTATACAGAGGTATTCTAAAAGATAAGAATACACACCAAACAAAGGGGGGAGTAGTGGCGATGGTGTGTTGTGAAATAAGGGTGAAGAAGCTAGGATGTGGAGAGTTACCAGCTCTCAGGTACAGGAACAGCTGTAGAGGGAGTGGATGAAAATAGTTCATGGAAGTTAGGCAATGACGTCTGAAGGGAAGCAGTTGCATTTGGCTAGTTTAAAAAAGATCCGTTTTCAGTTGGTTTCAAAACTTAGAGATATTGGTCAAGTGTTTGAGATGGTTAGGGAGGGACATCCACAGTCTGGGGTCACGAATAGAAAAGTTGTGCTTTGTACATTGTAATTGATTTTATGGATTAGTAAAACTGGGTGTAGGTGTGTTTGACGTAAAATTATAGGAAGGAATTTTCATTGATTAGCTTCTAGCGGAGGGAAGCTAGATAGCTTAAATAGGAGGGAACTGCATAAAACATCGGCTATCTGTTTGACTGGTAGCCATTCTGCTTTACCGATGCTTTGGCAGTGATGCTGTTGTCTGTGAGAAAGGATGATGAATTAAGGGATGGCCATATCCAGACTTGACAAAATAACATTCCTTTACCAATTGTAGATCTTGTAACAAAGTAAAGAAACGTAACATTTACTGGTCCCTAAGAGAAGGGAGTTGATTTTATTCCTGTTTTTCAAGATGTGTACGAACGTTCAGACTTTGGTCAAGCCAGATGCCCAAATTATTAAAAAAGAATGTTTTTTTTAATAGGAATGTGCTAAGGTCTTCAATATCTAAACTATTAGGGGCTTGAGAAAGTTTTTGCTGATTCCCAAACAACATTTTTTTTTTTTTTTTACCTTTACTTTTACTTGAATTCTTAAGTATTTTTTTATTAGTAATCCAAATAGAGAGAAAGAGAGTAAAGTTAAGACTCAAGTTGGTTTTGTAGAGAGAGGAGAGAGGAGAGAAGAGATGTAAAGGGCTCTCATCTTTAACATGATCACCTGTTCCACCCTCTGACATTTTTAAAAAAATCCTTGAAAGTTTTTCATTGTGTTTTGAATATTGAACAAGTACTGGTTCCATTGCTAGAGGATCTTTTTACCAGTCATTAACCATGCCACAGCTTTCTCCACATACGAAAATGTTACCTATTTAAAATCTACTGACCGACTGGAAAAAAAAAACAGCTAGTGCAGAAATTACGAACAGGGAGCATACTGGTGCCTTTGAGTTGTAATAATGTGTAGTCAGGATATATTGTACTCTCAGAATGATGACACAGTTCCACTACCATCAAGAAATTATTTGAACTTTTCTAGAGGGATTTGGCTGTATACATTATACCTCAGATATCAGATTTTGTGCTTTAGTGGAAGGAAATATCCTGTTCCTTCACTCCATTTCTGTTTCTTTTGAAGTACAGTAGAAGGGTTACTTATAATTCAACCACTTCTTTTATATATTTATCCTGTCAAGCAGAGTATACATTATTCATTTGATTTGTAAGGCTATACATACATTGTAAGTCTACCTTAGCTGTCAGCCTGTTAATAATTTATTTTTAGTCACTACTTAAGATGTGTATATGCGGGACACACAGGATACATACACAAACAAACATATATAGATGTAGATCATACGTAGATCCAACATTTTTTCTTTTCTTATCTGCACACAGCACTCATTACAGATCACTCTTTGGTTTGTCCCAGAAACATAGTCTTCCCCAAGTAATACACAGCTCTGTCAGACAAACTACACAAAGTCCATTCCAATCTGAACTCTCTGCACAAGAACAAATCTACCAAAACAGAAAGTGACAAGAGCCAGCAATCCCAATGCTATTCAAGGCAGTGAATCCACTGTGTGTGATGTATGTTCCCCTCTAAGGTTTATCAGTTACTAGCCCTTACTTGCTTGTACCTTAGCAAATATGCATATTGTTAAGTGACAGACTCTGTAACAGGACGTAGCCAGTAAACTGAAATACTTCCAAATTAATATTTTCCCTTGCTTAGAATTATACTTTTTTCTTGCACACCATCTTTATTGAAGGACCAAATGAACCACCTTTCCCCCTGCAGCCTAAATTAATTACCTATGTGCTACTCAGGCTGCATAGTGCTGTGATACTTCCTGTACCCACTATAGAACACTTATTTTTCTCCCAGCTAATAGACTTCATGGAAAAGACATATCTGCATCATAAACACATGCAGTACATAAGCAGTGCTAGGCAAGACAATTACTAAACATGTGTACATTACTGAGTGTTTTTTTTCACTAGGTGACTAAACTGTGGCCTGTTCCTACCTATTTTTCACCTCTACGGTACTTTACCGGCAGTAGATATACCATCTTTAGCTCCCCTTTTGTTTTCCTCCCAGAATGATGTGCACCTACTAAACAAACGCTCGCCGCATACATGACACCATCTTCTTCTTTTCTATCCTTATCCACATGCACAGCACTCATTAGGGATCCCTGTTTGGTTCATCCCAGCAACAGAGTCCTCCCCAAGTAAGGTATGTGAAATTTCTTACAATATCTTTAACTTCTGTTCTGCTGCTTATTACTTTACTACTAAGGAGTCTGGATAAGTTGACAACTGTGCTACAACACCATCATCTTATGTAAACTTTTAATGTTAGCTACAAGGAACTCTGCAATAATGTTCCTCCACTACTGTTAGCATCACTGAATTGTTGGACCTCCCGTATCTCATTCCATTTTCAGGGATTGCCGATGCATTAACTCTCTGTAAAGCAAGCTATAACAAAACCTCCATGCATATCTCAGCAAGTTCAGCAAATAGTTCATTGATGTCATTCCGTAGCGGTGGTGAGTACCCAGACTGACTTTATGTGCTCTAGGCTGAAATTTGCTGACAGTGCTGTGCATTCCATCTTCTTCTTCTTCTTTATCTTTTGGCTGTTCCCATTAGGGGTCACCACAGTGAATCATCTGTTTCCATTTCTTCCTGTCCTCTGCATCTTGCTATGTCACACCAACCAGCTGCATGTCCTTTCTCACCCCATCCCTAAACCTTATCTTAGGCCTTCCTCTTTTCCTCTTACCTGGCAGTGCCATCCTTAGCATCCTTTTCCCAATATACCCAGCATCCCTTCTTAGCACATGTCCAAACCAATGCAATCTCAGCTCTCTGGCTTTGTCTCCAAACTGTCCAACCTGAACTGACTCTTTAATATACTCATTCCTAATCCTGTCCAGCCTTGTCACACCCAGTACAAATCTTAACATATTTAACTCTGCCACATCCATCTGACTCCTGCCTTTTCGTCAGTGCTACCGTCTCCAAACCATATAACATAGCTGGTCTCACTATCCTCTTGTAGACCTTCCCTTTCACTCGTGACTGGTATCCATCTATCACAAACCACTCCTGATACTCTTCTCCACCCATTCCACCCTGCCTGTACTCTCTTCTTCACCTCTCTTCCAAATTGACCATTACAATCCCAAGTATTTAAATTCATCCTTCACCAGCTCTACTCCCTGCATCCTCACCATTCCTCTATCCTCCCTCTCATTCACACACATATATTCTGTCTTAGTCCTGCTAATCTTCATTCCTCTCCTCTCTAGAGCATATCTCCACCTCTCCAGGGTCCCCTCAACCTGGTCCCTACTCTCACTACAAATCACAATATCATCTGCAAACATCATAGTCCACGGGGCCTCCTGTCTGATTTCGTCTGTCAACCTGTCCATCACCATTGAAAATAAGAAAGGGCTCAGAACTGATCCTTGATGTAATCTCACCTCCACCTTAAATGCATCAGTTACTTCCACCACAGACCTCACCACTGTCACACTACCCTCATACATATCCTGTACCACTCTTACATACTTCTCTGCCACTCCAGACTTCCTCATACAATACCACAACTCCTCTCTAGGCACCCTATCATGTGCTTTCTCTAAGTCCACAAAGACACAGTGCAACTCCTTCTGACCTTCTCTGTACTTCTCCATCAACACTCTCAAAGCAAACCATAACAGCTTAAATTATAACATCAGAACAGGAGCATCTGGCTTCAGAGATTGCTGGAATCTATCTACTAGTATTATATTTTTAGCTGATTGTATGCACGCAGATTTGGTTTGTTGAGTTCTGTTCTTAAACTGGTATATCAGATTTGGTTTTGATGTGTTCTACTCTTAAACAGTAATAGTACTTTTCGCATGCTGCATTAACGTATTTGATAATATCAGAAGGCCCTTGCAAAGGCTTCAATGAATGATTTGAATCTATCTATTAATGTTAATCTTATGGTTGAATGTGTGTGTTAAGCAAGACTAGATTTCCATGCAGCCTATGTTTATACTATACCTAAATAAGTGCCAACAATTTGCTGTACTACTTTAATCTACTTAACTACTTAATAACGACAAAGGTGTAGCATTAATGCTTGGTATACCTACTATTCCCTCGTACTGGACATCTCAGTGTAACAATGGTGTATACTGATTTTCCATTGCAATTCCTCACACTTAAGAAATTCTAGATCTATGCTACCTATAGCATTACAAACTATGTCATGCAGCTGATAAATTTTGATGTATAGTAACCTTCTCTACTGCATAACAGAGAATATATTAACTAATTTATAGAAGTAATATATCTACCTTTCACTCTACTTTAACCTATTACCCTCCTTTTTCACTCCAAGCCTACCACCATATGTCTACTCATGGTTCTATTAGGTCTTTCTAAAACACTGTGTTTAACATATTCTCCAAGACTACTCACACCATGCCAGATTCACCTTTTTGCCTCTCACTTCTCTCCCCTCCCCTCTAGGTAATATTCAGAAAGTGACTAGAGCCAGCAACCCCACAACTTGTCTAGCCAATGCTATTCAAGGCAGTGAATCAACTGTGTCTAATGTATGTTCCCCTCTAAGCTTTATAAGTTACTACCCGTTACTTGCTTGTAGCTTAGCAATTGAGCATATTGTTAAGGGATGGATTCTGAAAAGGGATGTAGCTAGTTAACTGAATACATACAAATTAATATTTTCCACGCTTAGAATTGTACTTTTCTTTTGCTCATCTTCCCTGCAGCCTAAATGAATTACCTATGCACCACTCAGGCTGAATAGTGCTTGTGATACTTCCTGTACCCAGTGTAGAACACTTCTTTTTCTCCCAGCTAATGTCTTCATGGAAAAGACATATCTGAATAATTAACACATGCCCTTAACAGAGCACAAGGGGTGTTAGACAAGACAATCACTAAAAATTTTTACCTTACTGATTGGTTTTTTCACTAGGTGACTAAGCTGTGGCCCATTCCTTCCTGCTTCGTGGCCCGTTCCTTCCTGCTCCATTCCCCTACCCCCAAATTCCACCCACCCCAACTACATTTATACAAACCTTAACCCCACCCTCTCTAGCACTCCCACCAATCACATCCATATCTACATTAACCCTGTACTCTACCCCACCCCTTAGCTATTAATCCAAATCAATCACAACAGCTAGCCCACCCTCTCTCACATACCACCTCAACTGCATTACTAACTCTACCTCTGCCAGCTCTCTTTACTCTTTATCCTTTTAATCATATCAGCTGATGTTAAAATGCTATACCTTCATCCTGCTATAATCCACCTCTCCTGCCTGACACTGACTCTCTTGTTCCTAACACATTGTATATCACTCAAATCTCAAAAACTCAACACAAACCTGAAATCTATCACATCCTACAAAGGCTATGAAAAACAAACAAACAAACAACTACTCAGACATATCAGATAACCTATTTAAGCTACACATCCTGCAACACATAAAGCACAACATTTTGCAGCCCTACTCTATTTCTAAACTATCACTCCTCTCAAAACCAAAACCAAAATAATATCTATTTGCACTAGCTACTCCTCCTCCCACTTCTCAGATATATCCCAGTGTGGGGACATCCACCCAAACCCAGGTCCTACTCTAACTCTCCTCTTTAATAACAGATCTCCCTCTAATACTTTATTTCTAGTCACACTAAACCTATGCAGTATCTGTAACAAAATAACAGATCTCCATGTGTGGCTATTATACCACATCCCTGATATACTTGCAATTACAGAGACATGGCTAAAGGCCAATATACAAGACTCCAGACTGTTCCCTCCAAGTTTCAACATAAGATCTGACAGAACACATAAAGCAGTAGGGGTAGCATTAATCGATCCTAACTCATACACAATAGTACCCTACTCCAAGTCCATCCCAAAATTCAGTAATGCTGAAATTCTTATAGCCTTCTTAAATTAAAACTAAACAACTATGCAGTTCTGTACATCCACCCTGGTCATAATACTCCTGTACTGGAAGATATTCTGTCCTGGATGTCACAAAATATCTCCATTGAAACTATCATCATGGGTGATGTCAATATCAACTGGCAAAACTTAATCTCTGACTTCCCAGTCAATAGTATAAATATATTTGGATTTACACAACTTAGTAAAGCTCCAACTAGATGTCTTAAAAATAGCAACCTAGGATCTATTCTTGACTGGATCTTAGTCACAGATCCTAATAAATATACCAATACTGGTACTCTCTCTGACACACTAAGCGACCACCTACCTGCTTATACTTACAGGACAACCAACCAACCAAGGCCATAATTATAAAACTTCCTTAAACTTAACAAACGTTAACCCACAACTTTTCATTAATGTACTAAAATCTTTAAACCGGTCCATGCTGAAAACATTACCTCTAGATGACGCAGTTTATCACTTTAAGAAACTATTTCTAGATACACTTAATAGCCTAGTTCCACTTTCATCAAAAAGAACTAAAATAAGTTATGCACCCTGGGTAAAAAAGTTCACAACAACTACTAGTGAACAGAGACAAAGCTTGGAAGGACTGACAAAAGAACAGAAATGACCTAAATCTAGAAAATTTCAGACAGCTGTGCAATCATGTGCTTTTGGTGTCCCATTCATCAAACTGAACATCGGATAGTTGCATCTAAAAAACTGCTTACCAGATGCCTTATATTTGCCTTAATGACTGTTTTATTAATTGTATTTTGGCATCTGCACACCGATAGTTTAAAATGAGCATGCTTTTGGTGTCCCATTCATTAAACTTGAACATTGGATAGTTGTATTTAAAATCTGCTTGCCAAATGTCTTATATTTGCCTTAGTGACTGTTTTATAATTTGTACTTAGCATCTGCCTGTTAATATTACTGCTGCCTACCTTATCACCTTCACTGATTTGTTTTTCTATTGTATTATGAACAACTTTAAAGCTGCTGCACTTAACTTTATACACCTAGTATCTTCCCTGCAATCCTTAGTCAACCTTTGTCTCTCTTTCTTACTAGGCTTCCAACCCCTTCTTTATTTACTGCTGTCTGCTGTAGTTTTTCTTTTTTAACTCTTTGTCTCTTCATTACAGATCGCTAACATACCTGCTGCGGGTGCTCCTTCCCCAACAAGCTAAAGTGTGATTTGGCCTCCTCCACCTCACTGGACATGCACCTGAACTGTTACAAGCCATCCCAGGATTGCTTCTGAGTGTACGTTAAGCTCCAGCTCCATAGTTTATATCTCATAATTCTTGTTTCCCTTTGCAAACGGTGCACACACAGGCCACCAGAAGACAGTCTCATACCCCTTACTTTTTTCCCATCCATAGCCTTTCCTCTCTACTAGCATTTTCAGCCATTCCTAAGACTCTCCTAACATAAATAAGCCACTAGGTGGCAACACACCCCCACAACCACTTTTAATTTCAAACTGAATCAATACTGCCCTGCTAACTGTCTCTATATTTTCTAGCCTGCTAAGAGCTACAATCTTATCCTGCAGTACGCTTACCCTATAAAAGTCACCTCAACCTATTACCTTTCAGCACTGTCTTTAGGCTTACCTGCAGCTATAGCCTCCCAACTGTGACTACTTTCCCCAGATAGTTTTTGTAGACTTTCCCATCCCGTACATCACTTCTTTTCGGCACTGCCCACTCCATTCACCCTACGGGCTCACTCTGCTCCCCTACCATGCCCCCAATTCCCACATGCCCCCCACTTCCTCCACTTTTATAGCCCCTCCCACTGCTTTCTATGCTAATCACAGCAGAATCCACCAACACTTAAACTACCTACCTCCCCTCCCCCTGAACCTACAGACCTGTCTTTACCTCTACATCAATACCACTCCCTCTACTTCTCATCCTATCATACTTTACTTCTAAATCCATAGTACACACCCTCCTTCAACTTTATTATTTCACTCCCCCTTACACAACCACTAAGCCACCCTGTCTTGTAACATTCTTTATCATAACACAACTTACCCCACTTAACCTACCTATATTTACTACTTTCTCCTTTACCATATTGCTATAACCATGTCCCTCAGACCTACACTTCTCACACTCCACATACTCCTTCCCCTCTCCCTCTACCTTCTAATCCACCTAACCTGTCTACCTAACTTCATCTAGTCCCTTCCCCTACACACAACCTCTAAACACTACAATAAAGAACCCTCCTACACCTCCTACATTTCTCCTCACCTACCAAACCAACGTCTCTCATAAAACTCTTCTCCTACCCAAACCAGCACCCCTCCCCTCACAGTCCCTATGCTTTGTGCTGCCTATCATTCAACCCCAATACTACTGTTACCACAAAACTCCTAAGCCATATCCTTAAACTTATCTCTACCCTTCTTTCAGGTGACATTCACCCCAACCCAGAACCTCCTGTCATCCATACCCCAAATCATATTCCTACCCCTGCTTCTCCTCATCATAAATCTCTACTTTTCACCACCATCAATGCCGAAAGCCTATGCAATAAACTGCCTACCTTCCATGTTTGGCTCTCCCATAATCTCCCTGATATAGTAACAATCACCAAAACTTGGCTGAAACCACATCTGAAAGACCCCGAAATCACCCCCCCCCAACTACAGAATCATAAGAAACAGACTTCAAGAGAAAGGAGTTGGAGTAGCTTTACTTTACTCCTCCTCCCTAACAGTAAATCTTTATACTCACCTTATACCTAAATTTGGTACAGCTGAAATCACCCTAGCCCTCTTAAAAATCAATAACCACAAAAACGTATTAATAGCCGCTCTATTTATCCCTCTTGGAAATAATATCCCCCCTTCTGGAAGACATCCTTTCTTGGTTTTCTACCAACATTGCCAACGAAACAATCATCTTAGGAGACATTAACTGGGCCTCTATTCAGTCAAACTCCTCTTCCCAAAATATCAGCTTATACAACTTCTCTTAATTAGTTAACTCTCCTACTAGACATAAAAAGGACAACTCCCCAGGCAGCATTCTGGAGTGGATACTAGTGTCCCATCCCAACAATATTTCTGAGAGTGGTACTCTGCCCGATTCCCTTAGCAATCACCTTCCTGCCTTCGTCCATCACTCTCCTTCATCTCTACACCTACAGCACAATTATATCCAAACCCGGAACCTCCAAAACTTCAACCCACAATCCTTTTCCGATAGCTTAAAACAGATGAACTGGATCCCATTAAAAATTCTCCCTCTTGATGATATCGTTATGTAGTTTAACACTACCTTTATCAATCTGTTAAATTGCCTTGCCCCTCCTAGAACAAAAAGAGTAAAATCTGCCACTGCCCCTTGACTCTCCAAAGAAACACTAACTCTCATGCACACCTGAGATAAATCTTGAAAACTTTACCAAAAACATAAAACACTGAACTCTCTCACCAAATACAAACAACTTCATAATAGAGTTAAAAAACGTATTACTTCTGACCGTAAATAATACTACTACAAGCTTCAAAACAACCACAAGTCTAACCCCAAAAGGTTTAGGACAAGCATCTCTACCATCCCTAATTCTGGTAGAAAAGATAACCCCTGCCCTGATCCCAGCTCACCAGACCACATCATAGCCACCAAATTCAACTCCTTCTTTGTAGACTCCATAGCCAAGCTCACCACTTCTTTCCCTCAGGTGTCAGCCACCCCCTCCCACTCCTCCTACTCACAACCTTTCTCTCTCTACCTCTTATACTACTCATTCCCCTCCCTTCTCCTTTAAACCTATCCCTGTCTCCACCATAAAAAACTCCTCCAAAAGCTAAAACCATGCTCCAATGCTCCTGATAACCTTCCTACCAACTTCCTTACGTTGGCTGCAGACGGCATAGCATTCCCTATCTGTATTTTAATTAAACATTCAGTTCAAGAGTCCTATGTAACCCTCCTCTGGAAAAAAGCCTTTATGATTCCAATGCACAAAGGTGGCAACAGTACTGACATCCCAAACTTCTGCCCAATAGCTCTATAGCCATCCTCTCCCCTATCTCAAAACATCTTGAAAAATGTATTCACCTTCAACTCTTACCCCACCTTCTAGATAACCACCTGCTTATCCCTACACAACACAGATTCGGACCTTGACATAGCACCACCACAGCCATACTATCCTTTCTCAACAATATTAACCGTTCCTGAGACTCTGGACATATTGTATCTGCTACTCTATTAGACCTTTCTAAGGCATTTGATACAATTTCCCATAGCCTTCTTCTAAGCTCTCACAATTTAATCTCTCTCCCCCCTCTTTAAACTGGGTTTCTATTTATCTCTCAGAAAGACAGCAAGCTGTCAAATGGAATAACTGCACATCGCCCTACCTTAACTCACTGACTATTGTCCACCCCAAGAATCTATCGTGGGCTCTCTTCTATTTAATATCTTCCTAAATGACTTCCATTTCTGTGTATGAAATGCCAAACTTGTACAATACGCAGATGACTCAACCATAATCTGCTTTGCTGAATCCTTCCCTAAACTCTTGCATATAACACAAACTGCCTTTAACAGTACTGAAACTTGGATGCACAACAATCACTTAGCTCTTAACGCATCCAAAACCTAAATTATGATCTTTACTCCTTCTAAGAATTCCAAAATAGACTCAAATGCCTTCCACATAGTAAACCAAAACAAACCCCCATCAAAATAGTTTCCCAAACTAAACTTCTAGGTGTCATTATTGATGATCAATTAAAATTTGACATTCACCTCCAAACCAACATAAAAAAAACACCAGAAACTAGGAATGCTCTACCGACAATTGCTTCCTCTCTTCTGCAACTAAACTTACCCTCTCTACCACATACCTCCTTCCCTCCCTCATGTACGGTGCTCCTCTCCTTACCAATATGCAAGCCACCCTCAAAAGTAAACTGGCATCCTGTTACAGTAAAATCTCCAAGTTTGCTACCAGCTCAAAATCCTCATCCCACCACTGTGACTCCTTACACAACTTGAACTGGCTGGAACTAACCAACTATCTCTCTTATCTTCAACTGACTACTGCCCAAACTCTTATTCACAAACCATCACAATGTCCCTCCCTCTCCTCCATCCTCACTATGCACCTTCCCAATCAAGCTCTCAGATCTAATAACCCAAACCTCCTTGAAGTACACAAACCTACGCCCAGGGCAACTTCTCCTATTCTTCTCCCTTGCTCGAAAATGGAACCTACTTCTTCCCCATATCCGTATTACAAAAAAAAATCACTTTTCTTCAAGTCTTTGATCCATTCATACCTCTCCTGTAACTGGGAATGCTCCCACTCCCACCCCTCCTAACCTTCCTCCGACTAATTTAGCATACCTCAGCCTAGGTGGCCATGCTACCTGCTATATAGACATAACGTACCTTCTTCTCTTTACACATTTTAAACTGCCTGTGTAATTCAATGGTTTTGTATAACATTATGTTCTAATGACTGACTTTGTGTTTGTACTTATTGTATTAACTGTTATATTACTTATCGTAGGCGTTTGTACCTTTAGTCTCAGGTGGTATTACTGGTTTATCTCCTGGCAATATTTCTTGTCTGATTATTGTATAGACTATATCTTGCTGAATAAATACTTCCACTGTGGAGCTTTTCTCCCCGGGTCTCCACTGAAAAAGGCCTCATCTTGGCCCAATGGACTTTCCCAGTCAACAAACTCCAAATAAATAAATAAATAAAAAAGCTTATAACTATTGATATAAAAAACTATTTTACACAACTAACCAACCATAAAATCAACCCCAAAAAGTTCTGGTTTACCATCTCATCATTACTCACCCCAGAATCCAAACAAAACCCCAGCCCATACACAGATAAATCTCCATCTCAAACTGCAGAAATGTTTAACAAACACTTTATTGAAAGCATAGCTAACTTGGTCAGTGACCCAAGCCATCACCTTACTCCCAACTCCAGAAATAACCTCAACCCACCTCTCTCTCAAACCTCACCCAAACACACTACATTCACATCTCTCTCATCTCAAAACATATTAACTACAGCCTCTCAACTTCCAAACCTCTCACTCCAAATTGTTCCCATTAGCTATATATGAAAATTACTACAAAAAATAAAACCCTGCTCTGTTTCTGCTGACACCCTCCCAGCCGAATACTTGAAACTGGCTGCTAATGCCTTCACCTATCCAATCAGTATTCTTATCAATAGATCCATCATGCAATCCCACATCCCCTCCCTCTGGAAAAAATCAGTTATAACTTCACTACACAAAAGGAGAAAAATCTAATGAATTGTCTAACTACCTTCCTATTGCCATCCTATCTCCTCTCTCCAGACTCTTAGAAAAATGTGTATACAAACAATTCCTTAACCACCTTACCTGTAATGAATACTAACACCCACTCAACATGGTTTTAGACCAGCACATAGCACAACAACCACAATAATATCTTTCATAGACACGATTAACAAAGTAGAAGTATCGGGCCAATAAACCTTATCACTATTTCTTGATCTATCCAAAGCTTTCAGTGCTGTTTTACACCCCAAACCCTTACAGCAGCTCTCTTCCCTAGGGTTTCTTCACCCTCTTTAGAGTGGGTTTCTTCACCCTCTCTAGAGTGGTTTAATAGCTACCTATCTGACAGGCAACAATGTGTAAAATGGTAAGGCTGTCTCTCGTAAAACTTAATCAGCAAAACCGGAGTTCCACAAGGATCCATCCTCAGACCCCCCTCTTCAAAACCTTAATAAATAATCCCGACACTGCTTCTTGTCAAAGTTCCCTGATCCAATATGTTGATGACTCAACCCTCATTTCCTCTTCCAACAACATAAAACACCTGAGACAAATAACACAAACTGCCTTGTCCTCCATCAAGTCCTGGCTCAGTAACGCATAACTACTACTCAACCCTGATAAAACTAAGCTCCTCCTTTTTACACCAAGGGTGCTGTCAACTGACTTCAAGATATATTCCTTAAATAATACAGAAGTTGAAGTGGTCCCACACACCAATTTATTAGGAGTAACACTAGACAATAAACTTACCTTTGACCTTCATATACATAACACTATCAAAAATACACCAAAAACTTGGGATGCCATATCTGTACAAAAACATCATGGAAACAGCCACCAAAACAACATTAGCCACAACCTACTTGCTACTCTCCTTACTATATGGTGCACCCATTTTAACCAACCTACAGACTACACTAAAAAACAAGATTAAATCCTGTTACAATAAAATTGCCAAATTTGCAACAGGTGCATCACACTATAAACACCACTGTACAGCTCTTATCCCCCTCAACTGGCTTGAACTTCCCCAACATCTTAACTACCACCAACTAATGATCACCCACAAAATTATCTATAAACCTGCAGTCTGCCCTGCCTTAAATTCAATATTCCAAATCTACACACATAACCGGGCTCTCCGCTCTGAAGGCAAACAGCTTCTAATGCTATATAAACCAAACAAAACTGCTGCACAATGTCTATACTCCTACTCAGTGGCCAAACTATGGAACACTCTACCTTTAGACATCAGAATTATCTTCAACTTCAAGAAATTCAAGCATAAACTAAAAGACTTCCCACTCAAATCATGTATCTGTCCCTGTTCCAAACCAGGCTGACTCCCACCCCCGTTGTTTACCATAGTTCAACTTCCCCATTACTACTTCCTTCCCTCTTTCCTACTGTAATCCACCCTCATCTGTATAACCTCCATCATATACCACACCATAACTTTTACACAGTGCACTAGCACTAATCTCACCATCCTTTCCCCATCTTCTAACCTTTTACTACTCTCTACCTAATCACTAACTTCCTGTGCTGAAGAATCAACTTACCATCTTCCCATTGAATTTCTAACCTAATTCTTCCTTTCCCCCCCTCACTGCCAACCTTCCCCACCCTTATGTCCAACTCTAACTGTGTTACTCTGCTAGGACTATTAATAAGTGAGGACCTCTGTATTATATTTGAATAATCTGTCCAATCATAGGGTTTCTTTCAATTGTTAATATGTTCTATTCATGCAATCCTTTTGTATTAGAGCTGTGCCTCCTATGAAAAAATATCTTATTTGTTTTGTTTATTAAACTCCTATGTAAAAATGTATATATGTAGATATGTCTGTTAATCTTCCTATGTAAAAATGTATGTAAATGGCTTTTCTTGGACCGTATGTAAATCAGCTTTTATTTTCTGTTGTTTCTGCTGTTGAACATGTAAAAAATATATTTTCTTTTTATTGGAGCTTTTCCCCCCAGACCTTACCCAGTCAGACTTTCCCAGTAGCCAAATGTCAAATAAATAAATAAATAAATAAATAAATAAAATAAACATAGATACACAGACACACATACGTGTGTGTGTGTTTTAATTATATTCTGCTGTTCTCTGTGTTTCACTCTATACCTATTGATTAAAGTCATTAACTCATTTCCCACCATTTCACCAAATGCAAAATGGCAGATAGTATTTGAAACTCACCTATACAAAGGTGACAATATTTGTTAATTTCAATCTATTATGTATTGCCAAACCACTCTAAAAATCCACTGAAAGAGTAATAACGGTTTAAATCTTGAATATGTTCTTAGGTGCAGCCTGCAATAATACTTATAACACAACATTAGGGAAAGAGAATTTCATCTTCCTTTTCTGGCCACACCTGGATCACCTGCTAACTTAACTATGGATATAGCAAGAATATTTTGATATGACTAATTTCTAAACTTTTTGTATTCTTCTGGAATACTGCTGGCCTAATTTTATATGTCATGGGAAGTGCCAATATAAATGAAAATTTCTTTTGTGCTTTTCTTATTGTATTTGTTCTAATGTGTGCCTCACCTTAGATGTTCAACATTTCTTTAAAGCACTGAAAATCTGTTTTGGAACATAAGCACCCCAGTGCTACAGCTAAGAGACCATTGACCCTATGAGCACACTGGAACTACAATTAAAAAAAAGACTATTTACTAAAGACAGCTAAGTATGGCCATAAGTTACAAACTTTTCTCTACATAGTTATTATAATTTAAGATTAATACAGATAGCGAGAAGTATTTTTTTACATAGGCTATGTATGTATTCCAGTAAAAAAGAGTAAATGCATAGGAAACACAATCAGAGTACCAAGCTTACTGTAGTTTACCACAGTGTAGGGAGCACAGTGGTTCATTAGCCAGTGAGAATTTTTCATGCTCATTGTGACGATAGGAGGTACTGCAAGCTATGCCAGCAGGAATAGGGCAGTGGATTGTAAAATAAGCCAGTGCCATTTGTATATCAAACTGATTTGTACAGATGTTTGTGCTGGAAATGTGTTTGTAAGGTTTGCTTATGTTAAAATGATCAACAGTGTGCCCTTCTGAAAGGAAACGAAATGCACATGTATTATTGTAACTGAATTAAATGCATACATCGTAACATCATATACTGGAAATGAAGAGGTTAATCTTAATCCACCTGACTTTGCAAAATATTCTTGAAATTAAATTACTTTATGGGTTAAGCCATAAAGATGTTATCCCACAGTTTTGAATGGAGCCAGAGACAAAATGTCTGTAGTGTAGAATAGATGGTAGCGCCTGTAGGAAGACTGAAATGGTTTCATGGTTTTATGGCTTCCAAGAGATCTGAGCAAAGCTCTATCTGTGTGAATGGTAACACATAGGTGCTAAAATCCTGTCAGCTTACAGTGTTGGTGATAGCATGGGAAACATAGTCAGATGACTAGATGTGTGTGATGTCATTCTGTAGGCCAAAAATAATATTTAGATATTAGTAGGAGTTTGCTCTCAGCATTCTGCATTCTGCCTTTGATCTGACAACAAAGACCACCCACCCATATCATCTTGCCTTGTGGTAGTAAGTAGCTTAACTAGGGAACAGTAAGATTATTCAGGAATAGACAGTAAAACCAGCTAAATACTTTTTTCTATAACTGTGTGAAACTTTCCATTGCTGTTGTTTTTAATATTCCATGTGACTGAAACTTTGATGTTTACTGTAAATAGATATTTAGTAGTTTCATGTTTTTTTATTATTTATTATTAAATATATTTAATTTTTTTCATTTTGGCTGGTCCTGTTTAGAAAATATTTAAGCTTTGAGAATATTTGCATATATTTATTTGGCGATAACTCTGGCCACTCCTGAAACCCTTGCTGTTTAGTCAGCACTACCATTTGTATTAATATTAATTCACTCAGTACAATTGGATACTCTTTTAAGAGCCTTATATTAACTGACTGGTGGCAGTGAATCTACATTATATTCTGGGCAAAGATGGTAGAGTGGGTAATCTGTACCAGTTTTTCCCAGGTATGTGAAAATTAAATCTCAAAGAGTGTGTGTGTGTCAACTACGTGGGGCAGGGATATGAAGCACTGTTTTCACAGACAGGGTGCTGGAGGACTTGGCTTGGGCACTCAGCTGAGGAGCTAACCCTACAGCTGTACCAGTGCAGAGTCTTAATGGGGACCTGGAGGGAAACAGAGAGATCCACACCCTGGACTGAGTGTGTTTCCTGTGCTCTCTTAAGGGAAATTTTGCTTGATGCAGAGAGGTTTGCATCTAGAAATACTGAGTGTATCAATTTGTGTTCCAAGTGAACGTCCCTTACCAGTGTCAGTGGTGAAGATTCAGGCTCCTTGATTACTGGTCCAGCATGTGGATGTCACATATTAGTGAGCAGTGGTTTGGATATTGAACGTCTGTAGCCTGGAAGCAGGTGTCACTAAAGGTTTGCTTTCTATCAGAAGCCACAAGGTAGACATTCAGAGTTTCATATCACAACAGTTTTATTCATTGTTTTTGTTAGTTTCATTTAGTCAGGGAGAGCAGGCAAAATTGTTAGCAGAGGATTATGGCAAGCTGACAAAGAACCAGTTGGCCAAAGTATGCAAAGTCAGAGGACTGACTTAAGCCAAGCTGAATAAAGAGGAAATTATTTAATTCTTAGTCACAGCTCAGACCAGCAACCAGAAGGATAACCAGTCTGGTGATGGGAATTTGCAGCCCTCAGAAACAGGACAGTTCACTTTTCCTCAGAGGACCTAAAAATCCATCTGGAGTTAAAGAGACTTGAACTGGAGGCCAAATGTATGGAATTAGAATCAGTGGAGATACTGAGCCAGGCAAAACAGATGGAATTAGAATCAGCAGAGAGACAGTGGCATTTGGAAGCTGAAGAAAATGAGACGCAGTGTCTACATGAGATGGAGATGCTGACTCTTTGCCAGGGCCATGGAGGTAATAGGGAAGGGAATAACCGTACCCCAAAAGTAATAAAGGTCAGTAAATTTCTTCCAGTTTACAGAGGGTGATAAATTTGATAGTTGTATTCATATATTTAAAAGAATATGTAAACAGTATAATGTTGACCAAGAGCTCTGGGTACAGGGAGTAACAGGAGAAACTACTAGTTCAGGTACATGGCCAGGATCAAGGTTTAAATCTTTCAAATGTAACAAGTGGGGCCATGTAGCATATAGATGTCCATGGAGGCAAGGTAGGGAACAAAAGGTGGGGGAGCCAGCAAGTGGTAATAGCAGTATGCCAGTGGTAAGTTGTCTGGAGACAACATTACCTATCACAAGAGGTTATATACTATCTTAGTGGATGGAAAACAGGCCACTGCTAAGAGAGACACAGCCTCTGACATAACCATTGTGAAGTCTGTAGTGGTTAAAGAGAAACAGTACTTGCTTGGGTAGTCCACTCCAGTCAGAGCTTTAGGAGGGGACCCCATTCCAAATGTCTATGGCCAGGGTTCACCTTGACTGGGAGGGTGGAATAGGAAGTAAGCAAGTAGATGTGTTTGAGGATATCCCTGCAGATGTCTTGATAGGGAATGATTTTGATAATGCAGTACTTTATGTGCATGCGGCTACACACTGTCAGGCTTGGAGACAGATATGTGGGTTTGGTAGGCTGCTAGGAAGGAAGCTTTTCATTGGTGTTATTTTTAATATTCCCTGTGACTAAAACTCTGGTGTTTACTATAAATAGATATTTAGTATTTTCATGTTTGTTTATTATTTATTATTAACTATATTTAAACTTTTCATTGTGGCTGGCCCTTTTTTGAAAATATTTTAAGCTTTGAGAGTATTTGCATATTATATTTATTTGGTAATAACTCTGGTCACTCCTGAAAGCCTTGCTGTGTGGTCAGTACTACCATTTGTATTAACATTAATTCACTCAGTATAATTGGATACCCTTTTAAGAGCCGTCTAGTAACTGATTGGTGCCAGTGACTCTACCTTATAGTCTGGGCAAAGTTGGTAGAGTGGGTAATCTGTGCCAGCCTTTCCCAGGTGTGCCTGCGCGCGCGCGTGTGTGTGTGTGTGTGTGTGTGTGTGTGTGTGTGTGTGTGTGTGTGTGTGTGGTGTGTGTGTGTGTGTGCGTGTGCATGTGTGTGTTTGAAAATTAAAACTCAAAGAGTGTGTGTGTGTCAGCTACTTGGGGCAGGGACACAAAGCACTGTTTTCACAGAGAGGGTGTGGGAGGACTTGGCATGGACACTTGGTTGAGTACCTAACCCTACAGCTGTACCAGTGGGGAGTCTTACTGTGGATCTGAAGGGAGACAAATAGAGAGATCCAGACCCTGGAGTGAGTGTGTTCCCTGTGCGCTCTTAAGGGAAATTGTGCTTAATGCAGAAAAGTCTGCATCTGGAAATATATTCATTTGTATTCCAAATGAACATCCCTCTACAGTGTTAGTGGTGAGGATTCAGGCTCCTTGATTACTGGTCCAGCTTGGGGAAATCACACTCAGTATGGGTGGACCATGGTCTATCAAGCAAAACATAATAAGAGGTTGTACCAGCACCTGCTTTGGTGAGGTAATCTACCATATTGCTGAGATTGTACAAGTGTGAGGTGCTGCATCATATGACCATCTGCATCAGAAGAGACAGTGGAAGAAGTGATACTTTTTATGGGGAGCAGATAAGGCAGGTATGTTTATGTAAAGGTCACAAAAATGGCAGCCATAGAGCAGTAGCAGCCATTTCCTGGATGCAGTTGAGAAAGTTGTTTATTTATTTAATCTGTCTGTCCATTTGTTTGTTTAATTGTTTTTTGTTAACCAGAGTAGAACACTGGTCCTTGAGAACATATTCAACATATTTCAAGGTTAACCCAGGAAAAATGAGATACAGTACAGAAAGACAAAACCATTCAACGTGAAGCAGAGTACCATTTTTAAACATCT
The DNA here is from genome assembly GCF_019279795.1 of Protopterus annectens. Lineage (NCBI taxonomy): Eukaryota > Metazoa > Chordata > Ceratodontiformes > Protopteridae > Protopterus > Protopterus annectens. The sequence continues at coordinate 95,099,316 of NC_056725.1, read as the reverse complement.
CAGTTATAATCACAGTAATATACAACATGATATAATTAATTCAACAAATAAGAGTACTTAGAATATTTATATGAGTCTTAGTTACTACATCCATTTAATAAAATCTTAAATGGTGTGAAACTGCGGTTTAAATATGTGCCAGTTTATGGAAACCTAAGCAAAGTTCTTGTGGGTACCAATGATCACTATTTTAGCTTTGGTTTCATTAAAGATTAGCTTTAACTTCAAAGCCAGTGTGCAACAGCTTTCAGATGTTCTTGAAGATGTGTTTTTATGGCTAATGATGTTAACCTTACCTGTAAATAGCCATGATTTCTCTGTAGAGTATGACAGATTTTTGGGATGATTATAAGGGAGTTTTTATATATATATATATATATATATATATATATATATATATATATATATATATATATATATATATATATATATATATATATATATATATGTGTGTGTGTGTGTGTGTATATATATATATATATATATATATATATATATATATATATATATATATATATATATATATATATCTAGAGGGAGAGATAGAGAGAGGAAAGAAGACAGGATGGAGCCCTAGAGAACACCTTTGATAAGGAAGCCGAGTTTGATCTGGGTGCAGCTGTTCTTACTGCAAAATTACAGTTGAAAGTAAGTTTGGGGACCATCAAGTTGCCTTGCTGCTCATGCTGCTTTGTAACAGGAGAAACTATAGCAGCCAGTGGGGTGCTAGATTAAATACTTTAGAGAGAACAGTTGGCATAATGGTTAAGGTTTTTGCCTCTCTTGCATAAGGTTCGATCTTATTATCTTTGGACAATGCTTATATAGAGTTTGCAAGTTCTCACTGTGGGGTTGCTCCCTCCTACCAAAAGTATTTTGGGTTTTTCCATCTCAAACTCAATAAAAATGGTGTTGTTGGCAGGAGCATAGACTCTAGATGGTGCCTACTGGGGGAAGAGTTGTATAGACCACCTGTTTTGAGCACCAGCTGTGGTGTGCAGTACTCTGTAGACAGGAGAACATGGATCACAGACTGCATGCCATGTTATGGCTAGTCACTTGATAGTGTAAAAATTGTGTTGACTAATGTCACCAAAAATGGACATGGTTATTTGCTGGTGATAACTAGGTTGAGTACCCGGCCTACTCAAACTTATGCCAGGGACCCATGCTAATGGTAGGAGGAGTCTATACTTCCCTATTGGCCAGAATTTGCCTTCCATAAATCCCAACATCACTGGGTCAATAAGCTACTGGGCCAACCGATATACAGTTGCCCAGCTTAGGTTACCTGGGCTAGCTCTGTTGAGCAAAAGCTGAAGATAAAACCAATCAGCCTACCAAACATGAACAAAATATTGCTACACTCAATATAGGTTTCTTGACAGGATGCAGCTTGGAAGTTGATGGCATGATGATATAGAAGAAGATGAGCATCCTCTATATTAAGGAGATAAGATAGAAGGGCAATGCAGTCACTTGGCTTGGGATCCAGAGTCTAATACTTAGGGGAAGGACATGCTAGAAATGGTGTGGGAATTGTGATGAGGGAGAGGCTTTGAAAGACAATGAGGGATGTCATCAGAATTAGAGACAGACTCATGGATATCAGATGCTAGTGTAAGTATAGGACACTTTTTCATAATCTTAGCTTTTGCCCCACAGCAGGGTTGTGATAGTGAGGAAAAGAATGTGTTCAGGAGCATTGCAGGAAATGCTACATAAAGTAGGGCAGTATGAGTTGGTGTTGATACTGTGAGACCTGAGTGCACATATCAGGACTGAGTGAACAGGATATGAGGACTGGTTGGGTCCACATGGATGGGACATCAGAAGTAAAGAGAGGCCATTCTAGACTTCTGTCTAGCAAATGGCTTAATGATAGCCAACAAATGGTTCAACAAGAGAAACAGTCACAAGATCACATGCAAGACTGGTCAAATACAACTCAGGTAGACTTTCTTCTACTATGGAAAGGGCACTGGAATAGAATGAAAGGTTGTAAAGTCATTCCCACTGAAACAGTTGTCCTACAGCATAATCTACTCATTGCATCAATCATCTGCAAAACGTGGACAGAGAAGGCGCTAACGTTAACATTGATTAGGCTGAAGACCAGAAAGTTGACTGGAGAAAAAGCATAAGAGTTCAAGAAAATACTCAAGGCTATAACATCTTAAGAAGAAGACAAAATACGTTGAGTTAAAAAGAATGTCAGTGCTTCAAAGCAACATGTGCAAATGCTATAGAACAGATATATGGCCGAGACAGGTACAGAAATGATGTACATAAGAAAAACTTGGTGGAATGTAGAAGTCTGGGAAGTCATCAGAAGAAAGGAGTGCAGGAAGAAGTGGGAGATAGAAAAGTCAGACTAGGGTAGGAAGGAATACTGGTTGGCAAACAAAGAGGCTGAGTGAGCAGTTGCAATATCAAACAACAAGGCATAAGAGGCATTCCACCAGCTTTTGGAAAGTGACTTAGCTGGTAATACAAATAAACTCTACCAGGTTGCAATTAAAAGACAAAAAGATAAAGAAGATAGTTATCAGACATTCTTTATAAGGGATGCCAGCAACAACCTGCTCAATCTATAGTCAGGAACACTGATGTCCCACTCACCAGGCTAAACAAGGAGAAGGTTACTGTCAGCTGCCTGTCGGGTGCCAGGATCCGCCACATAACCCACACACTCAGGTCACTCCACAACAAGTACAAATATGACTCTGTCATTGTCCATGTTGGTGTGAACGACCTGAGACATACCTCCGTGGACTACATGAAAAGACACATGGAAGAGCTCTCCGATCTTGTAGCCCAGGCAGGTTTGACCCTAGCCCTGAGTAGCATTCTGCCATCACCCAGAATGATGCCGCAGTACAAGGACAAAATGATTGACTTCAACAATTGGCTAAGCTTCTGGTGCCATTCTAAAGGGATCCAGTATCTGCCTGCCTGGGATGACATGGTCGACAGACCACGATGCTTTGCCAGAGATGGCCTGCATCTGTCACCCCTGGGATTCCGGATAGTGGCTAAGGTTCTTGCCGCCCCTATAGTGCATTTTTCAGGCAAGGTTCAAATGACAAATTCACCACCATAACAGGAACAGGCAAGCAAAAACTGAGGGAGATGCTACTCAGTGCTAGAAGTCTAAATCTCAAAATGCACTCACTCGAGGCACTCCTTAAAATAGAGAACATTGATATCTGTGCAGTGACTGAGACCTGGTTCAAGGCTCCAGAGAGCACCCCTGCATTACTAGGCTATAATTCATACCACACCTTTTGGCCACCTAATCTGGACCAAAGCACTAAAGGTGGAGGCATGTTCATATTCATTAAGGATATCCACACCTCCAGGCTAGTTGCTCAGCATAATGCATCTGAGATTATCCAAGTGCAACTAACTCTAGGCAAGACCACAATGCAAATTGTAGCTTGCTACAGATCCCCCACCATACCCCAGGATTCCCACTCCTCATTTCTTGATACACTGGAAAATATTAGTGTACAACCTAACACCCTAATAATGGGCGATTTCAACTATCCCACCATTAACTGGGAAAACTACTCATGTACCAACTCTTGTGCTCAACGTTTTCTGGAATTCATACATTCCAATGCCTTGGATCAACTTATCCACACCTCCACCAGGGGCAGCAATATCCTAGACCTGGTCATTACCAACATGGGCAACCAGTGTTCCACACCAGAGGTCAATTCCTCGTTGGGCAGATACGACCACAAGCAAATCACCTTAGACATCCACATCCCACCCCCACCCCCCATTAGGGAAACCACGGTAAAAAAGTTCTCCAAAGCCAACTTCACGCTTCTTAAGACAGAAGTGGCAAACTTCACAATACCCATGCTGAAGGACAATAGAGATACGACTGCTGAATCCTATACAATTGCAATTTACAAGCACTTACACGAGTGCATGGATCGTGTAATCCCTAACAGAACCAAGATGCTATCCTCCAAAAAAAGGAAGCCAGTCTGGTGGCCCACTGCTATAAACAAACTCTACAACAGAAGAAAGAAAATGTTGCAAAAAAGAGTAAAATCCCATGATTGGAGGAACTCCATGGTCAGCCTCAATAAGAAGCTGAGATCCCTCATAAAATCCTCCAAAGCTAGTTACAAAAACAAAATCACCACTGATTCTAAAGACAACCACAAAGCTATGTCAAGAATCTCAATGGCAACACTCAGATCTGCTCTGAGTTACAGCACAATGGCACTAAATATACAGAACCAACTGATATTGCCAACATCCTGGCAGATAGGTTCATTGCTAACTTTACCCCTATCTCATCCCCTAAAGGGCCCATCTCTATACCAGAAGAATGCAAAGTACCTGTAATCACGGCTGCACAGGTAAAAAACACACTCTCCAAAGCCAAGAACACAGCATCCATGGGACCTGACAACATCCCAGGCTGCGTTCTGCATAAACTACAGAACGAACTGGCACCCCACCTAAGTACCATGTTCAATCATAGCCTCACCTCAGGCTTTGTGCCCACTGAATGATGCACAGCAATGGTTATCCCACTCTACAAAGGGGGAGCCACCATGGACCATGGGAACTATTGCCCCATTAGCCTGATAAGCCTGGTCTGCAAGGCTATGGAGCGTATCATCATGAAACTTATAAACAATGGCATTGGTAATCTCCAAACTCTGGACCCTACCCAGTTTGGGTTTGTAAAAGGCACATCATGTCTCCTAAACCTGATAGACTTCTTTGAAGTGGTCACCAAAGCCATAGATGAAGGTAATGTGGTACACACAGTCTATCTAGATCTCGTCAAGGCTTTCGACACCATCCCCCACTCTGGAATTATAGATAAACTCACTAAACTAGGTATAAATCCCTATGTCACAAGATGGGTTGCCAACTGGCTCACTGAAAGTAGCAGACTCTAAATCCAACTTCAGACCAATGACAAGTGGAGTACCACAGGGTTCAGTCCCAGGTCCTCTCCTGTTTGGTATCTTCTTCTCTGAAGTACAGGCTAACACAGAAGGTCTTTGGCTAACAAAGTTCGCAGATGACTGCAAACTAGGAGTCATAATCAAAACTCCTAATGATGTGGACATCCTACAAAAGGGCCTCACTGAGATAGATGCCTGGTATCAAAGCCATGGCCTCAAGCTCAATGCCAAAAAGTGCATTGTCATCCCTTTTGGTAAAAACTCTGTACCCATGAACTACCACATAGGCGGTAGTCTACTTAACATCGAAAGTGTGATAAAAAACCTTGGGACACAGGTGACAGTAGTCTCTCCTTTGATAATCACATTGCCACAGTAGTCAGGAAATCCTTCTACATGGCACACCTCATCACAAAAGCAACTAGTCTGGAGGTGTGGATATCCTTAATGAATATGGACACACCTCCGCCTTTGGTGTTCCGGTCCAGGTTACATGGCCGAAAAGTGTGGTATGAGTTATAGCCTGGTAGTGCAGGGGTGCACTACCAACTTGCAGATCCTACCAGACCACACACAGGAAAAGACTTCCTTAACACAGTGACAGAGACATACGCGCACATCTACACACACACACACACACACACACACACACACACACACACACACACACACACACACACACACAGACCACACACAGGAAAAGACTTCCTTAACACAGTGACAGAGACATACGCGCACATCTACACACACACACACACACACACACACACACACACACACACACACACACACACACACACACACACACTCATAAACACTTACACACACACATACATACATACACACAAAACACACACTTCATCTTTCTCTATTAGGCAGGGAAGGCAAAGTGGAACAGAAACACACTAAAAATCGCAGCCCAGCTCTACTTAATTGACCTGAGCTATAGCATAGATATATACACAGAGATATACTTCCTTAATAGACACTGACACTCATTCACAGTCACACAGAGAACACATGTACATCGAGTAGTGATATACTCTGCTATCGCAATCTCCCTATTCATACAAACCACAGGTCATGTTAGGCAGTGGTCACCCCCAACACACACACACACACACACACACACACACACACACACACACACACACACACACACACACACACACACTCACAGTAACATGCAGCCACATACTCCCACATACACATTCACTACTACTTACTTGGGCTGACAATCTGCAGAGGACAAAGCTGTCTGACTTCATCATTTATTGAGATGCATATGTACATACTACTACTTAGTGGCATATACTTATACATTTTCTGCACTACCCTTTACAGTAACTTGGCCAGTGCAGGGAGTAGGACTTCCTTCATACTTAAGTATCCTGAATAAGCAGCTTACCAGGCCACTTGTAGGCCTCATTAATATTGGCCCCACCCCAAATAACTGTATTTAAATATGGCATCAAATTCTTGCACAGCAGTGCAGAGCTGCGCTTCTAGGCAATGACAGATGATGATTCTGACAAGTTGCCTAATACACAAGTTGCACTGCATGGCTTTTCATACTACACAGCTTAGTCAATGAATCCCAGCAAAACATGTGAGGGCTATTCCACATTTAGGTTACTCCACAAATATTAATCTTATATTCAAAACATTCTATTACAGGCTGCACTCTGAAATTAGCCCTCCAAATCCTTCCAAAATAATTAAGTTTTTTGGAGTCCATAAATTTTCCCAAAGTTGTTAACTGTGACCTTGAGAGGCTGATAATCACTTTTACTGTGACTGAAGTAGAAACTGCTGTATGTTCCATATCATCAGGGAAAGCTCTGGTTCAGACAAGATGTCCTGTGACATGTATAAAGCTTTATTGTCTGTCCTGATTTCATCAGTGACAACATTTTTTTTAAATAAAAAGCAAGATTTGGAGATATTCCTATGTTTCTAAAGACATCTGCAGGTATATGGTAAGGATCTGCAGAAAATACAGGACTACAGACCCATAACACTAACAAGGCTTGAAACAAAAATGTATGCTAAAATTTGGTTAACCAAATTACAGCAGTGCCTAGTATGCCTTAGTAGCTCACATCAAGCCAGACTCATGAAAGCCAGGTTAACTGCGAATCATCTGGAGGTCTTATAGGGGAAAGGGTGGGTGGAGTCACATTGGTGAAGGTACAGATAAAGGTAGCAAGGATGGTGAGGGAGAATGAAAGAAATTACACGTGAAGAGAGATGAAGGGAGCGTGACATGTTTTATGTAGGAAAGATATGAGACGGGATATGACATAAAAATATAAGGGAAATATAATATAATCACATTGGAAAGGAATGTCCATGTAGGAAGAAGGGTTGTAACCATCAGGTAAAACAAACACAGTTTAATTTGAAATAAGAAAATGCTTTTCTACAGAAAGGGTGTCTAAAGTCTTAGAAAAATGTATGCATACACAAGTAATGCAATATCTTATACAGGGCACACTCCTCACTCCCACTCAGCACGGTTTCCGACCCAAACATAGCACCACTACAGGTCTACTTTCCTTTCTCAATACCATTTCTATAGCTAGAGATAATCATAAACTTATCTCATGCTTATTCCTTGACCTCTCAAAAGCCTGCGACACTGTCTCACATCCTCTGCTATTGAATAAACTCTTTGATCTCAACTTCTCTACTACAATAGCATGGTTCTCCAGCTATCTCACTGACTGACAGATGGTACGCCTCACTATCATCTCCCCTTCCAGTGAAAATGGGTGTTCCCCAAGGATCCATCCTTGGACCACTACTTTTCAGTATCTTCACCAACTCACTCTACTCTTCTTGTCCACAATCCTCATTAGTCCAATATGCAGATGACTCCACAGTTATCACCATTGCTAACTCACCCTCTGAACTTCTAACAGCTACCCAGTCTTCTTTCAACTCTGTTGAAACCTGGCTCACCAATAATCAGTGCATCCTTAATCCCAAAAAAAACAAACTCTTACTCCTTCTCCCCAAAACTGTTATTTATATCAAACCTACTTTTCAAATAAAATCACTAAATCACACTCTCATAGTTGATGACTCTAGTACTAAACTCCTTGGTGTAACCATTGATGATCAACTAAAATTTGACCTCCATATAAATAACTGTATCAGGAAAACCCATCAAAAACTAGGACTTCTCTAAAATTCCTAACCCCTGAATCTAGAACCGCAATCATCGATGCTTATCTTTTGCCATGCCTAACATACTGCTCCCAAATACTCACAAATCTTAACTCCACCTTACTTAGCAAACTCGAATCAACCTATCACAAAATAGCCAGATTTGCTGCACAACAAAATTAAAAATCTCACCACTGTATCTCTCTCAAACATCTAAACTGGCTCGAACTACCACACCTACTACTCCACTCTCAGTTCCAAATTATACACTCCATTATTTATTCACCATCCTATTGTCTAGCACTACGCACCATAATCTCCCACTATGTCCCATCCAGACTACTCATGAGCTCCACCCAAGACCTTTTACAAATCTACAACCCCAAGTCCAAAATAGGAGCCATTACATACAACTACCATCCTTCTATTACTTGGGACAAACTTCCACAAGAAGTTAGATCACTTTCACATCCTAAAGTAATCAAACTATCTACTAAAGAGTACTTAAAAAGTCACTGGATTCTTTCCATTTCTCAGCCTCCTTGAATATACCTTCACTAAATAACAAACCTAACTTCCTCTGTCTTACCATCATTTCTTCTTCTCTATACCAAAACATTTACAACGTAAACTAGTCTGCTTCATCATTTTTTACCTAACACTATCTCCTTTCCTTCTGCTGCAGTATTCTTCATAACATTTTTATAGATAATTGTAACTGCATATATATGATAACTGTTCTACAAGTTTTATTATAAATGATTATGTTAACTGTGTTTTTAATGGTTATATTTTTGTAACTATGTTTTGGAGCTTTTCTCCCCAGGCCTCTGCTGAAAAAGGGCTTTTGCTCAGTCAGACAATCCCAATTAAGAAATGTAAAATAAATACATAAAATAAATAAATAAATAAATGGCTGGAATGGGTGGCACAAGCTAGGGCAATAAAGACTTTCAAGGATGTCTTGGAGGACTAAGATGGAAGAGGGAGGGGCAACTGCCCAAGGCTAACTGCAACAGTTAGCAGTCAAGGTAGATTTACAGTCTACTTCTGTGTGCTTATGGTCAAATGCACATCAGTTAGAGTTTGTGCAAGAAGCTTCAAAGCAGTACACCAGGAAGCAAAATACTCAGAAGGCATGGAAAATGAAAGAAGAAATATTACGAACCACAAAAACTTATGGTGACATGGGCCAGTATGAATTGAAGGTAAACAGACCATGTGATGAGACAGAAAGGGAGGCAGGGGGAGACTCTGGAATGCATAGGAAGAGGCAGGGCAAGAACAAAACTGGAAGGTTTTATTCCTCTGCAGACACACATGACAAGATCCCTTTTGGAGTATACTGTTTAGTTCTCAAACTTAAAAAAAAAACAATGAAACCTCTTCAGTGTCCAGAGAAGAGTAAACAAACCTAACAAATTAGGTAAACATCAAAAGAAAAATGAATAGTGACTGAGTTTATTAGGCATCCCTTGGAGAAAATGTTTGAGGACATACATTGAAAAATGTAACAGTATCCAAGAGGCAGTAGTGCCTTTTACGTGACCAGAGGTGTAAGAAACCACAGTCTGAAGGTAAAGTCAGGAAAGCTCACAAGTATTTATTTACTTATTTAACATTTGTTTACTGGGAAAGTCCGACTGGGTCAAGAACCCATTTTTAGTGGAGGCCCAGGGAGAAAAGCTCCAAATGATACATGAAAGTTAAGACATTTACACGAACAAGATAAAAAAGCAAGTATTAAAGCACACATTAATAATAACTGAATACTAAATAAGTACAGAAAGGTAGATGCAAAAATAAATACAAAATAAGTACAAAAAAGTAGGTAAAATAATAAAACATACTAAAGTAAAGTGGTAGATTGCACTCTTTTTTATATACATCAGGTAGGAGTAAGCTAAAGAATGAGCAGTAGCATGAGAAAGTCATGTTTCACAGACACAATGGCAAATTCAAAAGACAAATTTCCAATATAGTTAGTGAATTAAAAAGTGAGATAGAATTTACGAAAATCTGGGATAGCTTTATAGGAGGTTACTAGGCTATTAGTCCTAGGGCCTTTATAAGCCTAGCCATGTTATACCCTTGTTTCCTTATTGACCATGTTGTATGGTCTATATTTGAAGTGCGAGTCTATGATCAGCACTGACTGCCCTTATCCAAGAAGGGCATAGGTGACATCCCTGGGGTAAATTTACAGCCTCCCATCCAGTTGTCTAAGTTACGCTTAAATAGGGTTATTGAAGGGCTCTGTTTTACGTGACTTGGGAGTTTGTTCCAGAGGAGTGGCAACCTTTGGGTGACATATCTGTCTTTCCAGCATGTTCTGTTAATGTCGCGGGCTAAGATAAGATCCCTAGAGTGAGTGAATCCTGTCCCATTTGACTTGCAGATGTGCAGCATTTCCATTAGGGTAGGGTCCGAGATTGCTCTGTAGGCCAGACACAAGTCACCTCTCAGCAGCCTATAAGGTACAGAGTACAGTGACAGGGCCTTCAGTCTGTCCATGTAGGTCATGTGTTAAAGGCCCTGAATTTTCTTGGTGAGAAACCTCTGAGGTCTCTCCAGCTGCTGTAGGTGTCTGGTGAGGTACATACAGAAGGAGCATTGTACTGTATTAGTGGTCTAATGAGGGATGACTACAGGGGAGTTAACACCCTTAGCTCTGGATGCAATGCCCTTACTTATGAGCAGCATAGAAGCCCTTCCTTACCATTGCAAGGTGAGCGACACAAAGTCATAAAATATCAGGATTTGCAGGCTTAAATGAGAGCAATGTGGAAGAAAGATACCCAGACAGTTCCAATAGTAGTAGGAGCAATGGGTCTTATAAAAAAGAATCTACAGTCGTATTTAGATATGTTATCAATGCATGTAACTCCCTATGAATTGCAGAAGGAGTCATTACTGAGCACATTGTGAGTGCCGTGAAGAGCACTTCTGGCTGACATCAAAGATTGAAACAATACTAATTTCATGAACTTTAATCGTACTTTGACTTAGGAGTGGGGTCCATTCCCATCATGGTATTAGAAACCCAAAATACTTGTATAAATTAAAAAAAAGGGAATTAACGCATATGTAACTAGATGGGTAGCCAACTGGCTCATCGACAGAATGCATACAGTCAAAGCTGGGGATTCCACCTCTACCAGCAGACCAGTTACTAGTGGTGTACCACAAGGATCTGTGCTTGGCTCCCTACTGTTTGGAATCTATTTCTCAGACGTCCAGGTGGAAATAGATGGCCTATGGCTTACCAAGTTCACTACTGACTGCAAACTGGGTGCAAACATTGAGTTCCCCAAAGAACTTACACAGACAAATGATTGGTGCCAAAGCCAGGACTTAAACTAAACACAAAAAAATGCATTATCATCCATTTCAGCAAAGGGGAAGTCCCTGCAAATTACAATATTAACATCACCCCCCTTAGCTCAAACCCTGTGGTGAGAGATTTGGGAACACAGGTTGATAGCAACCTTAACTTCCATGACCATGTGTCCACAGTGGTAAGATAGGCCTTCCACGAGACTGCTCTGTAGGCCAGGCAAGTTGGATGTGTGACGGGGAAGAAAGAGGTACTTGGGAACATATTTTCTCAAAGTGCAGTGGGTTGGCGGACTTTAAGGATTTTCTGTGGGATGCACTATCAGAGATGCTGGGTGGGCAAACTGGTGTGACGAGGCAGATGATTTTTCTGAGCTATGATACAGAATTGGAATTGCCTAGACATGGTAAGGCCTTGTTGTGTCTAATTATGGTGGCTGTCAAAAAAGCAGTTACTAGAAAATGGAAATCAAAGTCTAAACCAACTATATTAGAAGTAGCGAATATAGTAACAGAGATAAAACAACTGAAACTGAGATCTTTAGAAAAGGGTAGGAGCAAACTACTGGGAAAAAATTTGGAATTATGGGAACAGTACATACGGGGAGGAATGAGGTTTCAAAGAAGGCAGGACTTAAATGAGCTATGTAATGTTTGACAACAAAAGATTGGGTAGATTATAAGTGGTGTATAATGTTTGTAACGGGGAGTGTGTCAGCATGGGTTGTGATGTAAAATGCTTGCAACTAGGACTGTGTCGGTGTGGTTTGTTTTCATTTATATAAATGTATGATTGCTTGTGTCATAAGTGATGGTTTAATAAAGATGTTTCTTGTTTAAAAAAAGGGGCAGGAGCTGAATAATTTTCGTAGTGTGGCTTAGGTTATATGATAGTGAAAAATATCAAAGAACCCACAAGGACTCGGACAGTTAAAACCATAAAACGAATTTAATTGTAGAATAAAAGATAAGTACTTTCGGAAACCTCCTTCATCAGATCAACAAGCATAGTAGGCATAATCACTTTATTCAGTTCCATAGCCAATCCAAAAACATTGTTTCAGCCACACCTCCTTGATCTTTTATGCCATAGGTTGTCAGTGCACACACCGCTGTATCACATTATTCAATCACCTTTAATGTTTAAGCCTCCGTTCTTTAAGAATGAGCTTCAAGGGAAAATAGGCATTAAGACCTGGCGGTTCATCTGCTTGTAGAGCTGAATCCAGCAAATTTCAGCAGCTTCAGTGTAATTATGTAGGTCACCAGCCCTTTTACTATTTCTACAAATTTGTAGGACTAAAAATGCGAAATTATGTCGGGGGTATACAGATTTGTGTTGAAACAAGGCATTACTATTTTTCTTAAGCCTGATATCACTTAAATGTTGTAGAATCTGGTCTTTTAATCTTCTAGTCATTTTGCAAATATAAAAACAAGTGCTGGCTTCACATTTGGCAAGATAAAAAACATTCTGTGTATGGCAATCAGCATATAGCTTGGGTTGATATTCCTTCCTTGTGAGCGGATGCACAAAAATATTGGTCTTAGATGTCTGCTTACATGCCTTACAGAGCCAACAACAATAAGTACAAATCCTATCACTAGAAGTCAGAGTATTTACAAAACTAGTAGCATTCTTACTTAATAATTGTTTAAGATTATTATTTTTCTTGTAAGAAAACTTCGGGAAATCACCCACAATAGGTTTAAAAAGGTTGTTGCTGGTCAAAATTTTCCAGTTTTTCTTAATGATGTCACAAATCCCCTTTATGTCACTACTATATTTAAGTGGTACTCTAACCATAGTATCAGTTTGTCATCTTTTGTGGTTGTTGGGCATTCTTGAATTACCAGGCTTACTGAACCATGATTTACCTTTGGTTCCTCTAAGCATTTTAACGTCATTTACAGCATCCCTGGCTAGATGTTTATTATAACCTTGTTGTTTAAAGTTGTCTGTCAGTAATTCTAAGCTTGCCTCATCTGTACACTGTCTAGATACCCTCAATGCTTGCCCTTTCACAATGTTGGAAAAAACATGCCTTGGATGCATGCTATCATAACTGAGCAGAGTTCTTCCAGCATTGTTCCGTGTATAGGGTAGTTCCCATTTGACCAGACTCGTTCATAAAATCCTTAACATCCAAAAATTCAATTGCTTTATCAGAGTGATGCACTGTGAACCACGAAAAGGAGGTTGTTGTTTCCAGATATGCAGTAAATTGCTGTAACTCCACTACATCTCATTTCCACAAAAGGAAGACGTCATCTAGGAATCTACAGTAGAATAGGATTTTTTCTTTCTGAATATTTTCAGAAGTGAAAATAAATTGCTCCTCTCAAAGAGCAAGAACTACATTGACATAAGAATTAGTGCAGGGTGTTCCCATAGCAACACCCCAGCGCTGCCAATAAGTCTGATCCTGAAACATGAAAATATTATTCTCCAACACCAGTTGTAACAGAGAACAAATCCTGTGTATGATGCAACCATCATAGACATTATGACTGTTCAGAAACTTTTTGACTGCTTGTATTCCATGTGTATTAGGAATAACAGTAAATAAGCTGTTGACATCCATTGTCACAAATAAGAAACTCTCATCAATTAGAACATTGTTACCATAATCACTGAGAGATCCCAAGAAGTGAGCTGTATCTTTCAGTACAGCAGGTGGTTTAGACAAGGCTAACAATTGTTTATCTATCCATATCAGTAGAGGCTCTGTGGACCAGCCATTACCAGCTACAATCAATCTCATTGCTGGATTTAATTTGTCCATATGTATTTTCGGTAACGGGTGGCCTAGTGGTTAAGGTGTTTGCCTTGCAAAGACAAGGTGCAGGGTTTGAGCCTCACAGGGGATAATTGGCTAGGCTTACAATGGATTGCAAGGGCAGTTAGCCTAGTATTAACCTATGAACCTATGACTGATGATGGGGATTACCGGATATTCAACAATAAAGTATTGGTGCATCTCATCTGCTATTACTCCTCTTACAAGAAGATCTTCCCAGTGTATCTTTTATGCGAGTAACAATACCCTTCTCTACAGTCTCTTGAATAGCCTTATATGTTGAGGTCGAGCTTAACATTTCCTTCATCTTAGGTATGTACCAATCACGATTTAGAATGACAACCATACCCCCTTTATCAGCTGGTCTCACAATTAGCTCTTTGCTGCTTGTTAACTCTTTTAAAGCTCATCTCTCCTCCATGGATAAATTGTAAAAACTCTGTTGGTGTCTTGAGTTAATGTATTCTGTGAGTTCCCTTTCACATACTTCCAAAAAAAGTCAACGACTGGATGTGACATAGGAATGAGAGAACTTGGTTTCTTCAATATATTTTGCACACTATCATTGTCATTTCCAAACACAGAGTTCAATAAAACATTTCTGGCAAATAATCTTAAATCAAGTACAACATCATGTAATTTAGAGGGTGCAGCAGGCCCAAATGATAAGCCCATGTTCAACAGCTAAAGTTGGTTAGCAGTCAGAGTCAAATTCGAAAGATTATATGTTAACTTTGTTCTTCAGGCTCTAAGTTGAGACCTTTCTCCATTTCCATTCTCTGCTTCAGGATCTTTGCCTGTTGCTCTTTAATATCTTGTTTATGGGGAGTGGTAGCATCGAAAATACAGAGGAATTGACTTGTCCCTCTTTAGGTTTAGCACCTAATACTTTATAATTAGGTGCATGCACATCAGCTCGGATAGTCAGTGGAGCGGAGTTCTTAGCCCTTCGTGCTTCAACTGGTAACTCTGTTATTTCTTCATCAATACTTGCTTCCTGTTGAACTAACAGTTCTTTATTAGAAAGCCGTGAATCTCTAGTGTGTGAAACCTGGCTATCACAGTTTCTAAATGGTGCATTTAAAGATTCAGCAGCCGATGGATTTTCTGTTACATTATTCTTATAATCACTACTAGACCATACAAAAATGTTGCCTTGCTTGAAGTCATTAAAATCCCTAATTAGCATTTTTGTTTTAATCATTTGCAACTTGTCTTATTGAGTTAACGAGCAGAACAGTTCATCTAATTTAGATGAATACTGTTCGCTTGTATAATGTCTGTCTAGCTCATTTTGTAAAATCCGAACATTTTCCAAAAGTCGTTGTTCTTGTGGTTCAAAGCACTCTATTAAAAGTTGCAGGTACTTGAAACTAGCATCTAAGTTGATTTTCTGCCATTTCGCTAAGAGATCCAGATACATCTGGCCTTGTGCAGGCATACAGAGTATATGCATTCCTCTAGGTATAACTTTAAAATGCTGACAAGCTTCAAAATGAAAGCGCTGCCACTGTTCAATTCAATTTAAGCACAGAATATAACTTGGAGAACCGTTCATCATTTACATTGTTACTCACAGTGTTCATGTTCACTTCAGTTAAATTAAGCTTCATCAAAGGGTTCTGTTTTATCTGCACCATTTTCCTAGTCCATACACAGAAACTCCGAATAGTTGGAGAAACAGGATGATATTCAAGTTCAATATTAGTAGCATTGCAGTCAATCATCCTCCTTCCTCCTTCCTGCTGGTAAAACAAGACAAATATATAAAACGAAAACCCAGCTAACAAAGGACAAGAGTCCGTTGGGATCCAGCTGCCTACTAAATGGTCTAAAACAGGACCTAGCAGAACCACTTGGCACTCTCTTCAACTACAGTCTAAGTAGTGGCTTTGTCCCAAGAGAGTGGAAAACACCAACAGTAATTCCCTTGCACAAAGGGGGTCCACCAACTGACCCTGGGAACTATAGACCCATAAGCCTAACCAGCCTTATTTGCAAACCAGGGAAAGAATCATCATGGACCTTATCAACAAAGACATATGTGACCTTCAAACCCTTGACCTGACCCAATTTGTCTTTGTTAAGGGTAGGTCATGCTTATTAAACCTGGTGGACTTCTTTGAGAATATCACCAAAGACCCCACTTGGGCATTATTAGGAAACTCACCCAGCTAGGAGCCTTAACTGTGTAACTCTGAAATACCCCTTCAAATTGTGCAATCCCAATCTGTCCTGTTCTGCTGGGAGAATCAGTTTATCCCATTTGACTCTTAACATCCTCTCCTCCAGATAATGTCCTTCAGCTCTTTATAATTGCTATCCACAACATCTCTGGTTGATAAAAATATGCCTGACCTGTGTATAACAGTAAAGGGACTAAAACATTTTGACTTACTATCCATATCCATATAACAGAGCTTCCATTTTCTCAGTTTTTGTATTATCTTTTGTTTAGTCTCTTCCCAGATATCCTTAGCTGCCACACCAGAATAATTTTTAATCCATACTACTAAATACTTCATTTTATCATGTTCCTATAAATAAGGATATTGCTGAAGCAATTTCTGTGTGGGTATGTAATTTAATGCCTTTTTTTTAGCTTCATTAATTTTGTATCCCAAAAAGATTTGAAACTGTCTCAAAATGTTCCACAACATTGTAATGTCTCTTTCTGGGTTTGTCAGGTATAAAAATAATACCTTCTGCAAATAGAGATAGCTTTTCTTGACTACCATACCAATTATATCCTTTAATTTCTGAGTCCCTTATTTTCTTTGCCAGTGGTTCTAAGTATAATGCAAATAACAAAGGGGAAAGAAGACTCCCCTGTCTGGTTCCTTTGCTCAAGCAGAAATGATCAGAGAGGACCCCACCCACTTTAAATATTACCTCTGCTCTCTCATACATCCTCCTAATCAATCTTATAATTTTTTTCAGCAAATGCTTCCATTGCTATGCTCATAAAGTTCCAGCTTACTCTGTCAAATGCTTTCTCTGCATCAAGACCCAAAAACAACAGTGGTATTTTCTTACATTCTGCTTCCCTCTGTATCATCAGTGTTATATTAATGTTGTCAAATATTTGCCTCCCCTCCACAAAACCACATCGATCCATATCTATCAATTTTGGCATTCATTTTGTCATTCTTTTAGCCATTATATACACAAAAATTTATAATCATGGTTTAGTATTGAAATGGGCCTGTATGAAGCTGGGTCTGATGGATCTTTACCCTCTTTAGGTATTACAGCTACCACTGCTTTCTTACAGGATATTGGTACTGCTCCTCTGAAAATATTGTTAAACAAAATCTTCCAGATCTTTATCATTTTTTCCCTCCTAGCTTCCAAACTTTCACAGAATACCATCTATTCCTGTGGATTTTCCTGTAGATTGGGTATACATTACAGTTTGTATCTCATCTCCTCCTATCCTGTTAGTAATTGAGCCTCATCTACCTCTAACCTTGGCATATTTAATTCTAATTCATCTTTTCTTGACTTCTATATTTCTCTGTTTTATACAGACTTTCATAGAATTTCTGAAATATTTATAATTCCTCAACAGGATTTATTGTTATTTTCCTTGTTATAAGCTCCCTAAGCTTTGTGACAGCCCTTTCTACTTTCTATTGCCTGAGTCGTTGTGCTAAAAGTTTTTGTGCTCTACTGTTATTATCAAAAACAGTTGCTTAATAGCAATCTTTCTGAAATCATGCATATTACCGAGATAGTCCCTTATTTCCTGCTTAGCATTCTGCAGTTGATCCTCTTCTTGTTCTGTGAGATTTCCCCATTCTGCAATACTTCAAATTTTGTCACTTCCTCTAAATAATTCTTGTTACTTCTTAACCATAGCTTCCTTTCTTTTATTTCCACCCTAATTTTAAACTCCATCTTAATTTTATCCCACTCCCTAGCTATATTTTCAGAAGAAATTTCTGTCCTCTCTAATAGCTCCTGAATAATCTCCACTACCCATTCCTTACATTCTTTCTTTTCAGCAGATAGGTGGGAACGCATCAGTGTCTCATTTTTATTTCATTACCCTGTGTTTTTATTTTAGTTATTACTGGCACATGATCTGAAATTGTTATTGGGTCTGTATCAAGACCTTCAATTAAATGTTTATGTTCCTGTGAAATGTAAATTCTGTGTAGCCTAGCCCAGTCTTTACATCTTGGAGAATAATATGTAAATTCACTCCGAACTCCTATTACTGAATTCACATTTACCATGTCAAATATTTTCAAACATCTCTTCAAAAATGTACCCACCTTTGTTGTACTTTACCTAATGGGTCCCCATACACATCTTCACAGTTGCAAATCACATTCCAGTAAACTATTTATGCTTGATGTCTACCAGGGTGGCATGTTTTTTTTTTTTTTGTGAGGACCTTGTTTTCATCAGTTCAGGTACAGCTGAGTCTATACATTTGTATAGGTGTGTATATAGGGCATTTGTGTACACCTCTGTATAGGAGTCATTGTTGACAGAGGTAACAGGGGGTTTGAAACTGCCATCCCTTAGGACGCTATAATTTACTTTGGAGACATTTTTCATCATTTTTGCTCTTGGGGTGATCAAGTATGATCATTACTTCGAGCAAGATTGATTTACGATCAGACCTTACCAGGGAGGGCAACACACTGGGGGTAGTGCAGAGATCCCCTTCTGTTGGTGCGTACTAAGTCTAGGACATTTGAACCCCTTATGGGGGTGCAGACTATCTGTTCCAGAGCATTTCTATCAACAAAGTCCAGGAACCTTAGGGCAAGCATATTTGTGCTCATATATGACTCCCAATTGATGGAAGTATAGTTGAAATCACCCATGACAAAGGTGTTTGGCTTTATAGTGAGTGACTCAAGTAGGTCCAGGTAGGCAAAGTGGTTCTCGTGGTTCATGATGGGGGACCTATAGCTGACAATGATATGGAAGGGGGGGTTTACCTACAGTTAGTTGGAGTAGCTCTAGGGAGTTGTACTGTTTGACTAGTCTTGAGATGTATCTGTCTTTAATGAAGATGGATACACCTCCTTCTTTGGTTCTTTCATGCTCATTTTGAGGTCTGGTCATGCGGAAGGCATTGTTGCCTTGCATTGCTGTTGTGCTGTCTGTGGCCTTGAACCACGTCTCTGTGAATGCACAGACATTGGCATCATCCAAGTAAAGACTGCTTCCAGTGAGTCCAGTTTCCGATTTAGACTCCTAGCATTAAGCAGCATAACCTTGAGTTTGTCTCTAGTGGACTTTTTATGTAGGGAATTTTGTTTTCATGGCATTGCCTAAAAAAGGCACTATGAGGGAGGCAAGTACCTTTGCCAGTAACCAAAAATGAACAGGCAACAGGTGAATACCACCTTTAGCAAAGCAGTGTGGTCTACCATATTTTCCCAGGCTGACAGATACTGGATCCCCTGGATTGACACCAGAAGATAAACCAAATGTTGAAGTCAATCATTTTTTGTTTATACTGAGGCAGCATCCTGGATGAAGGTAGAATGCTGCTTAGGGCTAGGGACATACCTACCTGGGACACATAATATGAGAGCTCAGTCATGTCTCTCTTAATATAGTCCAGTGAGGTATGTATCAAGTTGTTCACTTCAATATGGACTATGACAGAGTCATAAAGGTACTTGCTGTTGAGAGACTTGAGTGTGTGTGTGATCTGACGGATCCTGGCACTTAACAGGCAGCTGACAGTGACCTTCTCCTTGTCCAGCCCGGTGAGGCGGACATCTGTGTGTTTCACTATGGAGTCACCTATGGCCAAGACAGTTGGTTTTTGAGATGTTTTGCCTTAGGGCCTTATTGGCTGAGACACTGCTGTGTATATTATTATCTGTAGTGGATTCTGTTGGGTCTGCAGTGTTTGCAGTAGGTTTGCGCTTGGGAGGTCTTTGACTTTTAGGTAGGGTTGTAGAGAGTACCTCCGCATATGTGGGTCTATGTGTTGTTAGCTTCTTATGTGCAAGAGGTGAAGTGTGTGTGCTGACAACCTGTTTGATATCTGGTTTGTTGTTATGTGAGAGAATTGATTCCAAATTCATAGTACAGATACATCTCTCACATGTTGTATTTGTTTGTTTTAGGAGTAATTGGTTGTCAGTATACATGAGGCAATTGCTACATTGCCTCAGGATGCCTATGTCAATCAGCCCAGATGGAGAAATGGTGGGAAACTGCCCATCCATTATGGCAGGTATATACTGTAGTAACTAGTGGGGAGTGGGCTAGATGGACCAGGTTTTGCTGTAAGACTAACAAAAAGCAGCTATTTTATGAAGGGCTAAGGGCAGAAAACTGTCAGTACTTGACAATACATGACTGAGTTGCTCGCAGGGCAGCAGTGTGCAGCTGTGTTGCACACAGTGATTTAGGTGGCTTAGGTGGGTTCACTAGCAGATATCTAGGGGAAAATTGTCTTTCCAGACAGTTGCTTCTATGACTTCCTGCTATATCCCACAGGATTGCCACCAATTAAGTGTGACATCTGGCCAATACCCCACCAGACTGCCAACAATAAATGTGATGTCCTTTACTATCCTGGGTCAGTAACTGAGGAGCTTCAATCCTTATTATTGACTCCAGTGTGAGACTGTCACCTAAACAGCAGTAATATTTCACAATTTTCCCCTAAGAGCACAACAGGAACACACTCAATAATCTGGGACTGGACTGTATATTTATGTGCACCCCTAATGTAACTCCTTATTGCACACTTCAGAGCAATGCGTCCCAGTTTAAGACCTCTGATACACTCACACTCAAAGTAAATTTAAATCTCACACATGCAAACACTTTTGGGAAAGCCTAACTCAGATTTCCAGCTGTGTCCCTTCCACAAAATAATATGGTAATGCTACCACCAATCAGAGTGCCTTCATGCCCTTCTGAAGGGGTGTCAAATTATGAAAATTAAATATCAAAATAAATGATAGCTGTGACCAGAGCAGCCAGGCCTTCGAGGGGACCTGGGAGCATCAAACAAATATAAACACTTAATAATAAGTAAAATGATTACAATAATGTAACTCAATAGCATTCAATAAACACCAGAATTCAATCACCAGAAATGTAAAATTAAACTGTAGGATAGAAGTCCATCATTCCAAAAAAAAGCTCTATCTTAATAGCTAATATTTTCTAATCTAGCTGGAGAATACTATCCCTGATCTAATCTAACACATAACAGTAAGGCAAAGGCAGGCTTACAGTTTTTGGTGGGTTCTCTTTCATGGGTGCCCATTGACTGCAACTGTTCACTAACAGCTGCTCTTTACAAACAGTTCAGTACTTGACTAAATGCACAGCTTAACAGTCTCAACTGTCTTATTTTGAAAAAAAAATATTTTTCCTGTCGTTACTGATGCTGGTGTAAACAACTATGTGATAACACATAAAGGAGATTACCACAATATATGCCATAATAAGGTCAGAAATCACATTACATTAGCAGAGTTATCCTTTCTAACTTTAATTTGGAGTATAACAATGAAAAACAGGATGCCATGCAGACATTTAAAACGAGACAACCTGCTGCCAGAGTGTGTCATTATCCTTTGTATCAAAAGAGTAGAGCTAGCATTAAATGATCATCATTCCCCCATAACAAGGTGAAGTGACTGAATGTTGCCATGGCAACTGCATTGTCTGTCTGTTGGTGCAGAGGATTAAAGAGCTGTTAGCAAGTGGTTTTGTGTGGTCAAGTTGTCCATGGTTTGATTCCCTCAGCTTCCATTGCCTAACTGTATGACTTCAAGTAAGTAAATTAAACAGGCAGAACTCACAGGCTGAGGCTGAAAAAAGTCCACAGATATCAGTGCTTTACCCTGGTCAATAAATATGAATAAATGGTATTCTTCTATATTGTTGCATTCATATTGACCTATATTCATTTTAAAATAAGTATACAGAAAGTCATTTTTATGAAACAGAAAAAAACAAGTAACAGAAATAAATACTAAAACAAATAGAAATAAATACTATCTTTTAATTTGTGAACTGTATACTAAGATACTTGTTGGTGTGACACAGCAATATGCAGAGGACAGGAAGAAATGGAAACAGATGATCCGCTGTGGCGACCTCTAACGGGAACAGCCGAAAGAGAAGAAGATGCTAAGATACTTGCAGAAAAGCACAGTTAGCTTTACCTTCAGATTTATGCTGTCTGTCTTTGCTGGCATGTGAGGATGCTATATTTATACGGCCTAGAGCCTTAATATATATATATATATATATATATATATATATATATATATATATATATTAAGTTTGGTCTCATTACAAAATCCTTCTGAAAGATATTGTTTATCACCTTGCAGACAAGCCTGACTTTCAGTCTCTGAAACCCAGGCTCAGTGCATACATTCCCTCATTTTCTAAATCTGCAATAAAAGGGGTACCCAGTGTAGAAGTATGTGGCCACATTACTGAAGATCTGTGGAATCACTAAGAATAGAAAAGCAAAGTTCAGTGGAAATGGTGAGCTATTTCCTGTAAATCTCTCTGATTCTGACTACTCATTTGTGTCGCTCCAGGTGTTCACTTTACTTAATACATATTACATAGGATCCAAGATTAGTATTCTGCTTATAAACAAAAGACAGTGTTTGACTCGAGCAGGATAACCAAGTGTTTGACTCGAGCAGGATAACCATCTGCCTCATCCTTTCACTCACACCACATAAGGAACATTTTAAAGAAACAATTTTAATTTTACTGCTGGCAGCTGCATGTGTCTGCCTCACCTGCAAGGGACTTGCATTGAATATTTAATACATGGTAGTGCATTTCCCTCAAACTATATCAAATTGCATGAGCTAAGGCACTAGCAGCTTATTAAAACCTCTCAGGTATATGAATGCAGATGGCGTACTGTGTTTTACTGGCCGCCTTGTGTGGTGTAAGAGGTAATAGACATGGGACTGCTAAGTTTGGTACTTGTTTCTTTGCTTTGTCCATAAACTTGCTGCTGCAGGCACTGTACTCCTATGATATGTAACATATCTATAAGTGGCCAGAGTCTGTTAAAATGCTTTAAATGCAGCATGTGTACAGGATGCATCAGTATCTTTATTGTGCTCCATGGTGTTCTCCTCTCACTAACTTTCATAAAGCATTAGCTAGTTATACTGCCTGTGAGGATTCAGTAGTGTTTAAAATGGATGAAATTAGTCTAAAGTAAAAAGAAACGAACAAGCAAACAGTAGTTAATTAGAATGCCTTGGGCTTGAAAGGTCAAAGATCAATCCTCACCTGTGACTAATCTGTCCTTGCTATCATGGCAAAACCAACATGACAGCTAGTCACCTGTCAAAAGGGTGAGAAAAAGAAAGCCTGTATGTTGGTATGATGCAGTTTGGTCACATCCCAAAATCCTCCTGAAAGAGAATGCTCATCACCTGGAGGTCGAGTCTGACCTTCAGTTTCCAAAACCCAGCCTTAATGCATACTTACTGTCAGTAAGGTTGTGAGAAAGAATGTCTCTGACTTCCTTTATAAAGCTGGAGGATGGGCTGGGGAATGAGAAGGTAACTGACTGACCTATAGTGTGCAGAAGTAATTTAGTAAATAGGCTAAAAACACTGATCTAATGACTTTCAATGGCTCACTGCTCAACTGGACAAGGCAGAGTAGATGTGCCTGGGGGCCATTTTCTGGTATGCGAACTGAGCTGTTATCACAATACATAAAACAGTAAAACTTGATGGAAGTGACTTGCTTACTTGATCTATTAAACTATGGAAAGTAAATGCAGTTTTTTTTTAATAGTGTTCCAGCAATCTAATACATGCAATGATTGTAGTATTACTGCTGTAGACTACAGTAATCTGAGCCACTGCTGCTGCCCACTTCCTAAATTTAGGTGAGTGTTTTTGTGTGTGTGTGTGTGTGTGTGTGTGTGTGTGTGTGTGTGTGTGTGTGTGTGTGTGTGTGTGTGTGTGTGTGTGTGTGTGTAAGAGTGAGTAGAGGATACTGTAACCCTGCATTCTTTCCCATGCAGTAATTAAAAATAAATGTTGACAAGAGGTGTTTTAGGTATGCTGCTTTTAAGTTCCTTGTTTTAATTATTCAAAGTTTAAGTAAGTCTTAAATGTTTAAGCAAATACTTATAGGATATAAAATGTCATACTGTACCCATCATTCTACGTTTAGTCATTAATATCTTACAATATGTATACAATTAAAAAAAAGCAAAAAACATCAGCAATACAAATGCAGGTACCTCTTTGTGACTATGTAAAGAACAGAAAATCTTCACAGTAGCTAAACTGATTTCACTATGAGACCCCATCATCTGATGAGAACTCAGGACTCGGGGAATCCAGGTGCCAGACATATATTTTGTTACTTTATGATCCACATCTGTAATGGAGATTATATGCAATTATACAATGTATTGTTTCCTTTTCTCATGCTTTATTAACCTCATAAAAAAAACAAATCCATTCTAACCATCAAAACTTTATAAGCCCTTGGCACTGTGGTTGGGGGAAGGTCTATACCTACATTGTTTCCACAGTGTCAGTTTATTAGGTCTTAATCAATGGTTTACCACTGCACTTCATGGCTAGAATGCAGTGATTAAGACATCGTAAGATGGGGATATGCAAACTGTACAAGTTACAGGGATAATTTGGACTACACATTTTTTCACTTACAAGTAATGCTTGGTGATCAGTGCTTTTCAATAATATGTCATAGTCATCACGGCTCTGAGCTGTATTGTGATTTAGGCCTCACTAATCTAAAGCATTCTGCAGGACAATTTTGTATTATAAATGGAGGTACTAAACAAGTTATAAAGCGCTAATGATCGATACCTCTACTCTGACTCTTCAAAAAAGTGAATCATGGCACAGTCTGATGAATCATTTGAATGGAATTAAAATTACTTTCCACTGACCATTTTTGTGGGTGAGTTCACCTCCACATCCACCATACTCTGGCTTTACCTATCTATCTCTTTACTAGTTACTTTGTTGCTAACTTTTTGTAAGTCAGGAGTAAGAATAAGTATCTTGCCCAGTCAAATATTTTCTGTTACATTGTTGTCATTCCCAGTATTTTATATTGAGACGTAGTAGTTAGTCCATGCTTAGTAGTGTATTCCTTATATACTGCAGTGATTTGGAGTAAACTGCTGCTACACCATTACAATAAAATTGTTCATTGTTTTAATTTGCATTATTGGGGACCTCTTTTTTACCAAGAAGCTCAAATGAGCCTCAGGGTGCAGATCACCTTAGTAGTGTATTCCTTATATGCTGCAGTGATTTGGAGTAAACTGCTGGTACACCATTACAATAAAATTGTTCATTGTTTTAATTTGCATTATTGGGGACCTCTTTTTTACCAAGAAGCTCAAATGAGCCTCAGGATGCAGATCACCTTAGTAGTGTATTCCTTATATGCTGCAGTGATTTGGAGTAAACTGCTGCTACACCATTACAATAAAATTGTTCATTGTTTTAATTTGCATTATTGGGGACCTCTTTTTTACCAAGAAGCTCAAATGAGCCTCAGGATGCAGATCACCTTAGTAGTGTATTCCTTATATGCTGCAGTGATTTGGAGTAAACTGCTGGTACACCATTACAATAAAATTGTTCATTGTTTTAATTTGCATTATTGGGGACCTCTTTTTTACCAAGAAGCTCAAATGAGCCTCAGGATGCAGAACACCTTACTGAAGTGGCACACATATGTCTAGATTATATGCAGTAGTTTGCAGACCTCCACCGAACAAAGATATATGCCCCAGGCAGAATGCAGACAAGCTTTGATAGATGATTTATGATTATAATTAAGCTTTGATAGATGTGAGCATCTAAAATGGTACCTGCCTAAATCATTTGTTATTTTGCTGACAGGGGAAGGCAGTGTTTTGTTTAAAACAAAAGTTTTTTATTCTTTTTCTGTAGGCCTCTGACCAAAGTATTGTACTGTATGGCAGCAGGTAATGGTTTTCATTCATATCAGACACAACAAGCTGCAGGTAGCATGGGAGGGACCCTACAAGGTGGTAAGGAAGGTTCAGTGATGTTAACTACATGGTAGAACTGCTAGGCAGGAGGCAGGGGCACAAACTGTATGATTTTTAACATGATGAAACCTTACCATAATAGGGAGGCCCTTGTGCTGAGTATTTCCAGTGGATGGCAGGAGGAGTCTGAGGGAGATCTGGTGACAGATCTCAGTGAGGCTCGGATTGACACCTCAGTGTAAGGGGTAGCAATGTCCCAGCAGCTATCCCCTACCCAGGTTCGAGAAATCTGAGCAGTGTTACAGGAGTTTGGGGACATGTTCACTGGGAAACCTGGGTGCGCCCACATGGTGCCTCACCATATGGATACAGGGCCCCAAAGGCCTATTAAGCAGGCCCCTTATAGGGTGCCTGAGAGAGTCAAACAGACTTTGAGGGAGGAGATACAGGAAATGCTGGAACTAGGGGTGCTGGTACCAAAGAAGGATGGCAGCACCAGGTTCTGTGTGGACTACAGGAAATTAAATAGTCACACAGAGTCAGATGATTACCCCATACCTAGGACAGATGAAGCCCTAGAGCAGCTGGGTGGGGCTAAGTATCTTACCACTATTGATCTTACCAAGGGTTACTGGCAGGTGCCCTTGACCCCCAGTGCTAGAGAGAGATCAGCCTTTGTGACTCCTTTTGGCTTGTATGAGTTCACAAAGCTGCCCATCGGGATGAAAAATGCCCCAGTGACTTTCTAGAGGCTGCTATATCATATCTTAACAGGAGCAGGAGATTTTCCCCTTGCTTACCTAGATGATATTGCCATCTACAACCATTCCTGGCAAGAGCATCTTCATCACGTCAGGGAGGTGCTCCGCAGACTACAGAGGACAGGGTTGACCATTAAGCCCAGCAAATGTCAGGTGGGTATAGCAGAGGTCTCCTACCTGGGACATAGAGTGGAGATTGGTAAGATCAGGCCAGAACCTGCCAAAGTGGAAGCCATTCAGGCATGACCTTCACCTTTTACCAAAAAGCAGGTGAGGGCATTATTAGGGACAGCAGGGTACTGCAGAAAGTTTCCTCCAATTATAATACCATAGCTGCTCCCCTCACAGACCTGACAAGGAAAAAAGGCCAGATAAGGTAGTGTGGACCCCAGCATGTGAACAGGGATTCCAGAAGCTTAAAGGAGCTTTGGGAGAGCCCCCTGTGTTAGCCAGTCCAGATTACAACAAAGAATTTGTTGTGCAGGTGGATGCTTCAAACCATGGGGTGGGGGCTGTACTTAGCCAGGTTTCCTCAGAGGGGTAAGAGCACCCAGTGGTTTATCTCAGTTGTAGGCTCCATCCCAATGAGGAATGCTGTATAGCTGTAGAAAAGGAATGCCTTGCCTTAGTGTGGGCACTGCAGAAACTTCAGCCTTATCTGTATGGAAGGAAATTCACTGTAGTTACAGACCACAATCCCTTAACATGGCTACATGGAGCCAGCCAGCAAAATGCCAAGTTACTAAGGTGGAGCCTAGGGTTGCAAGCATATGATGAGACAGTGCAGCAGTGCAGTGGGGTTAGCAATGCCAACACAGATGGGCTGTCAAGACAGGGAATGGGGTAAGGTATTCCCAGATAGACTCAACCATCTCAAGCAACTTTTCTCAAGGGTCACTTGAAAAACTAACTTGAGTTTTTGGGGGATGGGGAAAATTGTAATGCTGCCAGCCCAGTTCTCTGGAATTTTGTAAATAATTCTGTCATTTGTGAATATTGATATGATTTATACAGAACTGTGTGTTGCGTACTGAGCTAAAATATAACCACAACATGCCCTGCTGACTTAAAACAGAAATGCATATAAACTATATACCTATGTAAATGTATGTTTTAACAGTAGAAACTAGAACATAAAAGGGTTAACTTGCAAAACTTCAAAAAATAAGTTGAAATTAATTTGCTTTACGATTGTGCTATAAAAGTTCTATCTCAGTTTCAGTGTAGCAGACACAATCTCTAGAGCTAGAAGTTTTTGTATTGTCTTGAAAGAGATGTAATTACTAGGTTTAAAATATAAAAGTGTTTTATTGTTTTATGACTTTCAGGATTTGAGCAAACATCTGAGAGATATGTATTTTTAACACAGAGATGTTAAATTCTGTTAGTTTCTGTTTTAGCCTGGGAACTGAAGTCAGGTGTCAAAAAGTGATGTCTTCCAAGTTAAGGTAATATTTGATATTAATTTAAGAACTCTCTCAGAGAGAGACTGTGCATTTTGTATTTTGTCTTGGACCTAGCAAGAACATCCACTTATCATCATCATCATTATCATCTGCACTTGCCTTGCTCTGTAAGTAAGATTTAGGGCATAGCATCTCTTTTAGATATAGATAGGAATATAATAAAGATTAGTTTAGATGTTTCTGTATTTATTTGAGACTGTCCTACAATGTTGTTTCTTAAATATTTCCTGTAATTTTGAACTCTGAAGTTACTGTGTTGATTGACTGAGTATTGTCTTGTTCTTTTATTATTTATTATTAAATATATTTAAACCTATCTTTGTGGCTGATATTTGTGAGACATATTTAAGCTCTGAGAGTACTTGCATATGTATTTGGTGACACTGTACAGGCCACTCCTAAATAGCCTTGAAAGTCTTGGTCAAAACTACTATTTGGATAATAGTAACATTACACAGTAGGATTGGACACCTTTTGTAAGGGCCTTATACTAGCTGATAAGTAGGGGTTGGTGGCAGTGGAAACTACCTTATAGTCTGGGCAGAAGGGGGTATAGCTAGTAAACCTGTGCCAACCTTCCCCAGGTGTGTGTGTGTGTGTGTTTATATAAATCAAATCTCAAAGTGTGTGTGTGTGTGTGTGTGTGTGTGTGTGTGTGTGTGTGTGTGTGTGTGTGTGTGTGTGTGTGTGTGTGTGTGTGTGTCAGCTACATGAGCAGGGACACAAAACACTGGTTGGAGAGAGAGGGTGCTGGAGGCCTTTGCTTGGCCCCTCAGCTGAGATCTTAACCCTGTAGCTGTGCCAGTGAGGAGTCTTATTGGGGATCTGGAGAAAGAGGGAGAAACCAGCCTCAGACTGACTGTGATCTCTGTGTATTCTTAAGGGAAACTACACTTTATTGGGTGTGTACTTGTGATCCTCCCAGTGTGTACGTACCCCACTGTTGCCAGTGGTGAAGTTTGAGGCTCCTTGATTACTGGGCCAGTGCAGGGGCATCACATCTGGCATTACTGAATAATTCAAACTAAAAGAAAAAACAAAAAGAATCTGACACAGACACGACCACAGTATCCAGTTCAGAAACGTTACTAATTGTGCATAGAACACAAGCGCTTTCACAATATTAGCTTCATCAGGTGTATAAAGAGCACAATAAAACATAGCACTTAAATAGCACTAAAATCACAATCACATGATGCACTCCAATCAGAATTTACAAACACATAGCATACTTTCCATCAACACATAAAAATATATATAAAAATGTTTTTATTGCATAAAAATTCAAACATATCTATATTAAAACCATAGTCCACTGAGAAACTCAAAATTATCTCCTAAGGGGTCTACTTTTAAGCTGGGGTCTAAGGGGTATGGACTCATTGAGGCCGTGCCCTGAATCACCTCTCACCCGGACAATTCAGTTGGATTCTAAATCTTCTGTTTTATTGCACTCTACATATTTGGCCTGGGCGTGCCTCAAAGCTATCACCTTATTAACAATCTACAAATGTTAATAAGGTGGTAGCTTTCAGGCAAGCCCAGGCCAAACCCTATGTCTCAGATGGCAAGGTAAAGATAGATAAGAGAAAGGGTGGCCTTGGCAAAGATATGAAGTTAAGAATTCCCTTTAATTACACTAGTGATGTTTCTCGATGTGTAGATATCATTCAGAAGCACTGGAAGGTTTTGGTCACTGACCCTGAGATAGCAAGGTTTATTGATTATGAACCCAGAATTCAGTTTAGGAATACTAAGTCTTTAAAAAGAAGACTATGCTATCCTAGGGAGATTTCTATTCAGGACAGTGATTTTGGTACTAGACCATGTGGCCACTGTAACTTTTGTGCTTATATTGACAATAGTGCTGAATTTTATCATCCTGATCAGAAAAAAACTTATATGTTCAAGGTACATGCTACATGTCATACTAAGTATGTTGTATATCTTGCTCATTGTGAGAAATGTATGAAGTTCTATATAGGAAAGACTAATAGAACACTTAAATAACGTATAAGGGAACACATGAATGATATAAATAGGCAGAATAAGGTTAATGCACATGCCAAGCATGTTATAAATACGTACTCTATCCATATGTTTAAGTTTTTGGTTATTGGCAGAATAGTAGAGAGTGTTAGGTTTGGTGATGAGTGCAATAAAACAGAAGACTTAGAATCCAGCTGGATTGTCAGGATGAGAGGTGATTCAGGGCACGGCCTCAATGAGTCCATACCCCTTAGCCCCAGCTTAAAAGTAGACCCCTTAGGAGATAATTTTGAGCTTCCCAGTGGACTATGGTTTTAGTATAGATATGTTTGAATTTTTATGCAATAAAAAAATTTTTATATATATTTTTACATGTTAATGGAAAGTATGTTATGTGTTTTTAAATTTTGATTGGAGTGCATCATGTGATTGTGATTTTAGTGCTATTTAAGTGCTATGTTTTATTGTGCTGTTTATACACCTGATGAAGCTAATATTGTGAAAACGCTTGTGTTCTGTGCACAATTAGTAAAGTTTCTGAACTGGATACTGTGGTTGTGTCTGTGTCAGCTTCTTTTTGGATTTATGGACTTTTGTTTCTTCCTGACGCAGAATTTGAGCCTTTGTTAGTGGTAACTTTTTTGTTCTGTAAAAGAAAAAAACAGCCCACATAGTGCTGTGCTTCCTGAAGGTGCCAAAACAGTAAATGTACAAAAACAAGCTCAAAAGTCACATTCCTTAGGAACAAGCCATAAAAAAACAATACTGTGAAGGACCACCAGCCAGAGTTAAAGGGGTAAAAAATAACAAAATCCACTTTAATGTTAAAAACAATAAAATGGTTGAGAACTTTTGTGCATTAATTATAGGACTTCATCAGGACCGTTTGAGTCAAGATGTGCACACACTTAAGTAAACTCAAAGAGTCACATGTTCATATTCAAATGGTAAAAACATACTCCTTGTTATTTAAATAGGCACAAACTGTTTAAAAACACAAAAATGGGTGGTGAAGCAATAAACCAAAAGGAAACTACTTTATTTAGTGCTTTCGTCAAGTTGGGTCACAGGACTTCTTCAGAATACAATGTGTGTTTTTAAACTCCTTGTTGTTTCTTAAAAAGTGCAAGGTACTCAATAAATAAATGCAGTAGGAACAAAAGTAAAATGTGTAAAAGTATATAAAAACACAGCATGGGAAAAACAGCATAGTTGTGAAGTAATGGCAGAAAATTAAAATAAGCCCATAAAATGTTAAAATGTCTGATAAGCAAAACATAAATGAGCAGTTACATAATAAACAAATTACAGTTCAAATAAAATACTAATCTGACATGTATAAAAAAATTACAAAAAATACAATTTGTAAAAGCTTTTTAAATTTCATTGTAATTGAGCAGCTTTAAGTTTTAACACAGTTGCTGTTGACATATGTTCATTGAGACCCTTCTCATTTGCAGCATCAAGTTTAAGCTGCCAAAACGGTTCTCTCATCTCTAATTTTGTTTCACAGCTTCCCCCTCTAACATCATAAGGTACTGTTTCTACAATGCAAACAAAAACTTAGCAAATCCCTCACAACTTTGAGCATGCCTACACAGTGCATTGTTCATGTTAATTTGTTAATAGCATAAATATGCTCATAAATTCTCTTACGAAATTGATGTTCAGTTTTATCAATACCTAGGTGAAATCTCCCTAGAAAGTGAATCATTGATAGCAGACAACAAGAAATCTTTCTGGCAATGATTTTCTATGGAGAATATGTTATGCCATTCATCTCTCTTTTTTTTTTCATCTAAGTTCAAGGATCTCGAAATACTGAAATTTTGAATTTCAGTATCCTAAGAGCAGAATGCCAAAAGTGCAGTTGTGTGAAACTGCATATTTTCAAATCTGAGTTTGCCGAATTTGCAGTAGTTGTTGTCTGGTCTGTGTGCTTTGCCTTTAAGGTTTAGTGGTTTCTGGGTTGTGAACATGGCAGCAAATGTGTGGTTATATTTGGAGATTCAGTTAGTTTGTAGTTTGTAAGAGTTTGAGGTAGACATGTGGTTTGTTTTAGTTTTTTTGGAATGTTTTAGGAGTAGGTTAGGGTAGGTACGTGAGAGAGTGTGTGTGTGTGAGTATAAGTGTTGAAAGTGGTGATTTTTGTATGTGTGTAGTGTGTGTGTGTCTCTAGTGGGTGACAGTGTGCAATGGAAGTATAGGGCATGTAAAAGTAGGTTTGTTGTTTTTTTTTTTGTGTTAGTGCAACCTCAGAGTTAGTATACATAAGTAGTGGGGGGCGTGGGGTATACAAAAACATATAGTAGTGATATTTGTTTTGAGTTTCTTTGTTTTTGTGTTTTTATGTTGGGGAGGGTTGGATCTTTACTTTTATTCTTTTTTTTCGATATTTTGCATGTCGGTATTGTGCATTTTCATTGTTCTAGATGTTTGGTATTCTGGTCTCGAGATACTAAAATTTGATATTTCAGTATTTCGAGATTCATAAGTGGATCCATAGATGATATATATATATATATATATATATATATATATATATATATATATGTGTGTGTGTGTGTGTGTGTGTATATATACACACACACACACACACACACACACACACACACACACACACACACACACACTCACACACATACATATTTACATATTTGCATACTATGAGATTTGCTGAAAGTGTTTTTCAGCAATTTCATTTCATAATACTTTTACTTCCTTAATTTTTCTTTGGCAAGTCAACATGTTCTTACACTGAAGTCAGTGCACAGTTGAGATGCTTCAGAAGAAATAGAAACTTTAACTTAAGTGTGATGCTAACCTTGTACATACATCTTTGGAACAAATGGAACTATATAGGAAGCTTCAAAAAACAGACTGTTAGGGAGTTTGAACAACAAAAGGAAACACAAGTCACCATGATGAATATAAAAAAGTTATGGGCTGGAGGTTAATTGAAGGAAGGAGTATAGAGAATGAAAGGTCTTGTTATATACTGATCTGAGAGGTTTGACTAAGAGACTTATTATAAAGGTTAAATACCAGAGAATTGCAACTGTCATCTGTTTGTAGTTCAGTAAATGATTCAGTACAGAATATTGCAAAAAACTAAGTTATGAAGGCAGTATCTATGTGAAAAAATGCCTTATTTGGTCAATTAAAGCTTCTAGGATAAAATGGTCTAACATAAAAACAGCACATTTCTTAATTTTATGTTTCATTTTATGTTCCAATCTGTATTTACTTTATGCTGAAACATATACATGGGAGAGCCTCAACAAATAAAAAGTAAGGGAAGTGCCTTTCATTTTTTTTACTGTGTCATAGTAGTTGGAGTAAGAACTCATAATGTAAGTTATTTTATTTAGTCATTACCTAAAATCAAAGATATGTCACATTTAAGTATTTATAATTGCATTCAGAAATGACAAAATAATTACCTGCCCTGTGATCATAACTCTAGATCTTACAAAGTGGTAGAAGGATTTTTTTTATTTTTTTTTTACTTTGAGTAGCTTTGAAGCGTAAACTTTTTATAGACAAGCTTAGTTCTCAGTAGTAGCCCAAAGCTATTATTTTCTCTTCCTTTGTATACAGGTTGCCCATACAAGTTGTTTTTATTAGCAGGAGTTTATATACTGTGTTTTTTAAACTTTCCCAGTATTGCTTAAGGTGATTTCGCTGGATCATGTTCTCTTTAGAGTTAATTTAGTAGTCAAAATGAATACTAGAAGCAGTCAACCATCACTGGTTATAGGTAAGGTACTTTTTGTTTTCAGTTCTCTCTCTGTAATTAGAAAATTCTCTACTTCATGTTATCAAGTGTTATGTGTGAAATGACACACAGCAGGCTGCCAGCAAATCTAGATGATGATTCATCTGTGCCTATTTCTCCACCTGCAGCCATTTCATAACCATCATTGTGCCCTCTGACTTTGACCCTGTTGCTAAAGACCGGCTGTTCAATAGCCATAGGGCTAAATAAGTGTGATATCACTCTTAGTAATATAGCAATGGCAATGACAAACGCACACAGTGCCATGTAAGTTCAGCTTTCTAATACACAGTAAGAAAGTTGTAGTCATCTGGCTGTCTGGCCACACGACCTCTATTTACATTTGTCATTACTTTGTCCTTTTATTTTGCTTAAATGTTATCAAGCATTTTGGAAGTAGACAAGATTCTTTTAATTAGAGGCTTCTGGATCATATGATGTGGGATACAGTTGCTCTGTTTTATGCATCTTATATAATCAGTAATGCTGCTTTTCAGTCTTCTGAGCTGTAAGGAGAAATTCCTAAAGATAATGTACAGCACAGCAGCAAAGGGCATTACTGACCAGATAGTGACATGCTGAGGCTACCCATCCTATGTAAATCTAGGTGGGCAGCAGCAGGCATTGCAAAAGTGTTCAGCGAGACAAAATAATCCTATATAATATTTGGTCCCCTGACAACAAATGTCTTGGATCTCGAGTGGGGGGCTCACCTGCCCCATGGATGCATCAACAGTGGATCAGGAGCATGTGAAGTAGCTCATAAATCAAGAATGAAACATTGCTCATATTACTGACCATCTGAACCTTCCAAAGTGAATGCAAACCTATCTAGGAGTGGTAATGGGCAATACAAGAATAATGTGGTAGGCCAACAAGCATAGCAGGCACATGGTCTTACAAACTTTGCAGAGTTGTAATGATGTTGTAGAAGACCATTTCCAGCTATGCTTATACCCAGAGGCCATGTACATCCCCAAAACCCAGAACATGATAGTAGACAGATGGAGTAAGTCCTGATTCAACAGCTATGGATGTAAACTGGACTCACAGGTCTTTGGGAACATTTAGGAAAAGTTAGGTCCTTTGTTGGACCTGTTCACCTCAGAAGAGAATGATCAGGGTAATCCAAAGAACAAAAACAGAAGAGGTAAAGATTCTCTTGATTACACCCTTCTTGCCTAGGGAAGTCTGGTTTTCCCCCTGTTACCCACACAGACAAAAAGGGACCTCTGCTGCTTCCCAAGTAAGACATACTCTTGACTCACCAAAATGAATACTGGTGGTGCATCTCAGCCTAAGAACGCAGAGCTGGTGGTGTGCATCCTTTTGGCCTGATCCCATTCAGGGACAGGCCCACAGACACAGCACCTTTCAAGGATTTCACTGTGATTTCCAGTGAACCCCCTTCCCCCCTCTGTCTTCACACGGTCTTGTCAGGTAGTTTCTGAAAGAGGTCATTAGCATAAAACTGCCCTGCAGACAAGTCCCGTCTCCTTGTGACATCAGCTTTATCCTTCAAAGGTTAATGCTCATGGCACTCACCCTTAAAGTCAGCATTACCAGGATATAACTCAGCTTTCTTTGAAAAGTTAGCTCTTAGTAGCATTTACCTTGGTTAGAAGGGTTTCTGAGTTTCAGGCTGCAATGTGCAAGAAGTCTTATACAGTCTCCCAGAAAGATACGGCTCAGCATGAAACCATCCTACATTCCTAACAGGGTGTTATATGTAACCCCTCTTTACTAATCCACAGAACAAAGAGAACTGTACACCTGCTAGACCTCTGCCAACAACTCACATGTAAAATTAATAGAACTAACGATGTCTGGCTATTTAATCAGTTCTTTGTCCCTTCCATGTTAGGGGAGTCAGACCTTAGTTAAATGGCTGTCCATCTGCATTGCCTTCTGTTACGACAAAACAAAAAGCTGAAGCACCAGTCAGGTCACACTGCACAATGGCAACAGCTACATGAGCAGAGATGACATGGTAACTTAAAATGAGATGTGCTGTTTCTTCTGAGAAAGTGACCTTGTTTTGGTGCACTGTGTAAAGAAAAGTATCACTTCAGAGAAAAACAGAAGGGAAGGGGATAGCTGAATATATTCATCGTAAAAAATATTGTAACAAGAGTTTGTTATATGAATGGGAAAGCCAAAGAGGGATGTCACTCCTCAATTCTTACCCTCTCAGCAGCTAGACATCCCTGAAGGTGCATATCCAACTATAAGACAGAGTACACTATGCTTTCAGCTCAGTTCCTTTTTGCCAGCTGAAGTGAAAGGTCGATCTGCTGTGCATTGCTATTTCATTAATAGTTTTCCATGTCTTAGTCATTTACGGAGCTGAGTACAAACTTTCATTTATATTTATTGTTACTGATATATATATATATATATATATATATATATATATATATATATATATGTAGTTTCCCTTTATAATATCGAAATACTGAAATCTTGAATTTCAGTATCCCAAGACCATAAAGGTGAAACTTCAAAATAGGGAAAGTGCATAAGTGAGAATCCGAGTATCTCAAATCCGCATTTATGCTATGTTACGTGAAGTGTTTGGGTGGGATGGTGATCAGAATTTAAGTGAGTGTTTTTGTCAGTTGTACATGTGGGTTAGGGTAGGGAGGTGGAAGTATGAGTGTGAGTGCTGGATGTGTTTGTGTGTGTGTGTGTGTGTGTGTGTGTGTGTGTGTGTGTGTGTGTGTGTGTGTGTGTGTCTGCGCGTGTGGGACTGTAGAATGTCTGGGTGTGAGTTTTTTTTTTCTGTTTGTGCGATCTCGGAGTTGGTATATATAAGTAGGCGGGTGTGGGGGGCACAACCCTCCACATGTGGGGTGCAGGGGGGCTTGCCCTCCTGCTTACATGTAATTTACGGCTGTATAGTTTGTGTGGTGTGGGTAGAATGGTGTGTGTGTTGTGTGGTGTATGGTGTATATATGTTCGTGATTGTATGTTTCCTGCTTTTCGGTTTCAGGATTGTGAGTTGTTCGCCTTTACAGTTTCGAGATACTGAAATTCAAGATTTCAGTATTTCGAGATTATAAAGGGGAACTCTCTCTCTCTCTCTCTCTCTAGATATATATATATATATAGACACACACATACACACACATATTTTATATATATATATATATATATATATATATATCTATCTATATATATATATATATATATATATCTATCTATACATATATATATATATATATATATATATATATATATATATATATATATATATATATATATATATATATATATATATATATATATATAAATGGGTCTACTTCATATGATCGAAAGTTCATTTGATAGAAATTCATTTGACTGAGACCATAACACTGAAAGTTCAAAACCCATTTGACTGAAACTCATAACACTGAAACATTACAGTAAAAGGTATATGCCCTTTGCCCCACTGTAGTGCGATCCTGGAGTTTGTATATATAGTTAGGGGAGTGGGGTGCTGTGGGATGTGAGGGGCATAGCCCCCCACATAGTTTAGATAAATATTGTTTTCTGCAAAGAGTTATTCATTGCAGTTATAAGTATCCATGTGTATAGTTTAAAATGTATGACGTATTTGAGGGCTATGCCCCCCACACCCCCAACTATATATACTAACTCCAGGATCGCACTACAATGGGGAAGAGGGCATAATCCTTTTACTTTCATGTTTCAGTGTTATGAGTTTCAGTCAAAAGGGTTTTCAGTGTTTTGAACTTTTGGTGCTATGGTCTCAGTCAAATGAATTTCTATCAAATGAACTTTCGATCATATGAAGTAGACCGATTATATATATATATATATATATATATATATATATATATATATATGTTTATTTATTTGCAAGGGTTTGTACTATTTCTAATGATGACCCACCTGAAAATCACCTAAGTGTATAATATTTCATCTAAAATAATTCACCTGATCTGAAGCTGCACATTTCAGGGGATTTTACACTACTAAGTGAGTATCCCGTATGGGGTGTGAGAGCTTGCCCCATAATTTACCCACAGCTGCAATTTTTTTTTTCCTCTTTGCCAGTTTCAGTAATAAGGTCCATTACTGCAGCAGGCATGATGAACTGCACCATATACAATAATTACCAGCAAGTGGCTTTGTGGGCCTGAGATTTTTCCAAATGACTTTGATCTGCTGTGTCTTTTCTGCTTATGACAAAATTAAGAAACAAATAATTAGAAGCACTGTATTACGTTCAGCAGAAAATTGTCCAGTAGTGGGAGGAATTTAAAAGTTTTGTTCCATCTCCCTTTGTTAAACAAGATGCATCAGCTAAAATTGTACATCTGATAAAACAAAACCATTCAAAGGAACATAAGAAACAGATGTATTCCTCTTCTCATTAAAAATAAAAACTATGAAGCCTACATTGGGTAATGTACAGTGACAGGCAGAACTGAGGTGGGGGTCCAGGCATTCTGCGTGGAGTGAAACTGTTCTCCCTTTGGCTCCTGCAGTTAAGATTTTTTTTGTATTCACTACACAGATGGAGGTTTGCCTTACTTCCCCTTTTGTATCTACCACCTCACAGCCTCATGAGTGACAAGAGCAGACTGTTCTGATTCCCATCATGATTATAAAAATGCCACCTGATGCTGGAAAATTCCTGAAAAAGAATCTTTCATGCTAAATGTCAGTTCCCAGGTATCTGGTGTGAGGCTTGTACCTGAAACTACTGTGATATCTTTTCAGGGAATTCCCCCTGTTTCTGATACTCCTTCAGTAATAATTTGTCTGCTGTTGTGGTTGGGATGCCTGGAGGTAGACAGTCAGTTTCCAGATGACCATGATATAGTAGGTGCAGACATCTAGTGCTCAGTTAACCAGTGCTAGGGTGTTTAGGGATTAGACTGTAGCCCTCCTGGTATCAAACTTTAACTCTGTGGCTACCATCCAGAGATAGGTTCATATGTATTTACGAGGCTTGCAGTCTAGAGATCATTAAGGACTCTAGCCCAAATTCCCAATATAAAATATTTACCCAGGAGTGCTTTTCTTTGCTGCAGAATGTAACAAAAGTTTCAGTAATATCCCCTAGCCCATATGTGTCAAAGATGTTATTTACAAAAAAAAAAAAAAAAAAAAAAGAGAGTAAAGGGCACTCACCAGACCATTACTCCAATTACGAGGCAGCTGAAGACTCCCTGAGCTGTCCTGCACAAACTAGATTACATCAACCCCTGATACCAGGTCTGCTGCTGAGGATTTCTTTTCATGTCGCTTAGACATTGCATTTGATAAAGGACCATTTTGAGTGGGCTTCTAGTGTTACCATCATTCAAAAAAAAAACATCATCAGCTACAGAAGCTTGATGTGCCTATAGAAATACCTATACCTACCTCGAGTCCTTCTTTTATGAATGTACAGTTTGAATTATCACAAGACCCCAAATTACAATGACCTCTTAGAAACATATACCGATTTCATCTTGTCCAAGAGCAGTTTAAATGTCTTTATAAAAAAGACTTGTGGCAGTTATAGATCAGACTGTGACTGACCTAGTTGAAAGAAAAACTTAGCTTTAAACATCCTGCCAAATGACAGAGTAGTACGGTAAGAGAGTTACAGACCTAATACTGTGGACATTGCAACTATTAACTTCCGGAGTCACATGGTGTAGTACGAGAGAGTGAGAGAAAGATATTGACATGCATAGATGACCTATCTCAAGCCACCACTGATGTTTCTCTTAAAAAACATACTGAAACTGGCACAAACAGCTGACAGGGCTAGAGCATAAATGATGACGTGGAAAACAGCACAGTAAATGACAGCAAATGACAATGTCAGGATGCTGCTTTCATTACTGTTTTAAGATGTTTGTGGTACAGAACCAAACCCTTTCCTGAAGGCACTTAGAATAAACTTCTGCATGCCTCTCTATGTAAAACCTTGGCTTGCTTTCCCCTTCCCAAATTGTAGTGAAGAAGCTAGAAGACAAAAACAGATCCATGGACATGTTAAACAGATGCTGCACCCACCTGTTCTGAAATATTCCAGTGGTTTTCCATCCAAACTGCAGCCTTTCTGTCATAAACAAAGCAAATGCCAACAAAATATGGTTAATTAGGTAATTTGTTTAAATCAGTTTGCTCATTTTCTATTGTTATATAAAAAATTTGGGTCTACCTGAGAACACCAACAGATCGAAACGCCGATGATGAGAACACCAACACTGGAAGACCGACAACGGAAATAACCGACAGTTTGAAATCCCTACGCTGAAAACACCGACATGCGAAACGAGTGCGACTATGTAAGTATGCGATAGTGACAGATGTTAGGGTGCAGGTAAGGTAAGTGTGCGTTAGTGACGGACTGTAGAGTTAGGGTGCGGGTAAGGTAAGTGTGCTGTGCGTTAGTGATGGACTTTAGGGTTAGGGTGCGGATAAGGTAAGTGTGCGATAGTGACGGACTTTTTGGTTAGGGTGCGGGTAAGGTAAGTAAGTGTGTGATAGTGACGGACTTTAGGGTTAGGGTGCAGGTAAGGTAAGTGTGTGATAGTGACGGACCTTAGGGTTAGGGTTTGGGTTAAGGTTAGTGCATAGATAGTTGTGTATGTAAGGTTTAGTGTAGGTTTGTAAGGTTTTTGGTGTGCTTGTGTTGTGTGTGTGTTGTGAGTCGGTGTTATGGTGTTCGGTAATGTGGACTGTTGGTATTGTGTGGTTTCGGTGTTTTGGTGTCGGCGTTTTGGCTGTCGGGTTTGTGGTGTGTCGGTGTAGTGTAGGGGATCCAAAAAAATGCACTTTCTTCATCTGCTTTTACTGTATTTGTGTTTCTTCCTACTTTATTGCATTTATTCTGCTGCATTTATTACTGCTTCTTAGTAGCCTGATTAAATTGTAACTGTTATTCTAAGCCTTTGGTTGAAGCACTTGGGCTTCAGACCAGTTGTTCTACATTAAGAAGGTTTGTGGTCTGCAGTGTTGTGGCAGGACAGGTAGCTTACATGCTTGTAAGTTGGGATTTGCTGATTGAAGGCTTAGTGTCTAGATATTCTTAGAGTGTATTAGTTCTGGTTTAAGCACTTGGGCTTCGTGCCAGTTATTTTACACTAAGAAGGTGTGGTCTGCACTCTTGTGGGAGGAGATTCTGCCCTTCTGAGCTGGGAGTTTCTGGTTAAAGGCTTGTTCTGCCTGCTTATTTGAACTGTTTCTTTCTGAAATTGGTACGCCTTGTTTGCTGTAGCATAGACTAAATTCA
The DNA here is from genome assembly GCF_019279795.1 of Protopterus annectens. Taxonomy (NCBI): domain Eukaryota; kingdom Metazoa; phylum Chordata; order Ceratodontiformes; family Protopteridae; genus Protopterus; species Protopterus annectens. Next base: position 95,057,824 of record NC_056725.1, on the reverse strand, counting down.
GACCTGCTGAATCTAGCTTTGTTTGTATAACTTGAGCACTAATCCAGACCATCTTTTTTTGGAGAAGGTTCCCCTGCACCCTAGTGGCAGGAGTGTGCAGTTAGAACTTGTCTGATCAAAGACTGCTGGAATAGGGCTCAGTTTTTAGCTTTTTATTGGTTAATTTGTTTAAATCAGTTCGCTCATTTTCTACTGTTATATTAAAAAAAAATACACTTTATGCATCGCCACTTTAGCTAGGGTTAAACTATTCCTGGCACCATAAAGTCTGCTCTTCAAATTTTCCCTTAGAACTAGCCAGTTTTTTAGTTTTAGCACTCAAATCTGTTTCTTTGAGCTCAGCACTTGTTCAGAACTCGTTGTAAGCACTAAATAAGCTACAAATTTCTACAGTATTCAACTTTCCTCACTTGTCTATAGTAAAACAGTTTTTAATACTTAATAAATAAGCATCTATCCAGGCATGTCTAAGGGTCAGCTCCCGGTGTTTTCTCCTGTCTACCTGATGAATCTGGGCATCTTGGGGCAATGCAGCAATTGCCTCGTACACAGACAACCCTCTTCTCCTACCACCCAACACTACAACCTGTGAGAGATGCACTTATATAGCCAGACTGGAAGCAAAACTCTCTTCACCCAAGACTGGACTAGACAGTCAAGAGGAGAAGGTAAACACTTGCACCACACTCATCACATAGTCTCTCAAAATCTACACCACCAAAACACACACATAGCAACACAAAACACACATCTACATTTGCGGAGGCTCTCAGTAAAAATCTGCTCAAGCAACAGAGACCTCCAAAGCAGAAACGCATGCAACCTCCACCCCCCAACACAACCCAAATGACACATAGCCCACAAACTCAGTGTGCCACTCAACCAAGGCCATAAGGCATAACAATGTACCCAACACTTTAGTCATAGGTGACTCTATAGTCAGGCACACTGATGTTCCACTCACCAGGCTAAACAAGGAGAAAGTTACTGTCAGCTGCCTGTCAGATGCCAGGATCCACCACATAACGCACGCACTCAGGTCACTCCACAAGTACAAATATGACTCTGTCATTGTCCATGTTGGTGTGAATGACCTGAGACATACCTCCCTGTACTGCATGAAAAGAGACATGGAGGGGCTCCCCGATCTTGTAGCCCAGGCAGGTATGACCCTAGCCCTGAGTAGCATCCTGCCACCACCCAGAATGATACCACAGTACAAGGACAAAATGATTGACTTCAACAATTGGCTAAGCTTCTGGTGTTATTCTAAGGGGATCCAGTGTCTGTCTGCCTGGGATGACATGATCGACAGACCACGATGCTTTGCCAGAGATGGTCTGCAGCTGTCGCCCTTGGGATTCCAGATACTGGCTAAGGCTCTTGCCACCCCTATAGTGCCTTTTTAGGCAAGGTTCAAATGACAAATTCACCACCGTAACAGGTACAAGCAAGCAAAATGTGAAGGTAATGCTACTCAGTGCTAGAAGTCTAAACCTCAAAATGCATTCACTCGAGGCACTCCTTAAAATGGAGAACATCAACATCTGTGCAGTGGCAGAGACCTGGTTCAAGGCTCCAGAGAGCACCCTGCATTACCAGGCTATAATTCATACCACACCTTTTGGCCACCTAACCTGGACCAAAGCACTAAAGATGGAGGCATGTCCATATTCATTAAAGATATCCACACCTCCAGGCTAGTTGCTCAGCATAATGCATTCGAGATTATCCAAGTGCAACTAACTCTGGGCAAGACCGCAATCCAAATTGTAACTTGCTACAGATCCCCCACCATGCCCCAGGATTCCCACTCCTCATTTCTTGATATACTGGAAAATATTAGGGTACAATCCAACACCCTAATAATGGGCGATTTCAACTACCCCACCATTAACTGGGAAAATTACTCATGTACCAACTCTTTTGCTCAACATTTTCTGGAATTCATAAATTCCAATGCCTTGGATCAACTTATCCACACCCCCACCAGGGGCAGACGTATTCTAGACCTGGTCATTACCAACATGGGCAAAAGGTGTTCCACACTAGAGGTCAATTCCTCGTTGGTCAGATCCGACCACAAGCTAATCAGCCTAGACATCCACATCCCGCCCCCACCCCCCACTAGGGAAACCACTGTAAAAAATTTCTCCAAAGCCAACTTCACGCTTCTTAAGACAGAAGTGGCAAACTTCACGACACCCATGCAGCTGGACAGTAGAGGGACGACTGCTGTATCTTACACAAATACACTTTATAAGCACTTAACACGAGTGCATGGATTGTGCTATCCCTAACAGAACCAAGATGCTATCCAAAAAAAGGAAACCAATCTGGTGGTCCCCTGCCATAAACAAACTCTACAACAGGAGAAAGAAACTGTTGCACAAAGGAGTAACATCCCATGACTGGAAGAACTGTCTGGTCAGCCTCAGTAAGAAGCTGAGATCCCTCATAAAATCCTCCAAAGCTAGTTATGAAAACAAAATCGCCACTTATTCTAAAGACAACCACAAGGCATTCTATAGCTATGTCAAAAATCTCAATGGCAACACTCAGATCTGCTCTGAGTTACAGCACAATGGCACTAAATATACAGAACCAACTGATATTGCCAACATCCTGGCAAATAGGTTCAGTGCTAACTTTAACCCCCAACCCCCTAAAGGGCCCATCTCTATACCGTAAGAATACAAAGCTCCTGTAATCATGGTTGCACAGGTAAAAGCCACACTCTCCAAAGCCAAGAACACAATTTTCATGGGACCTGACAACATCCCAGGCTGCGTTCTACATGAACTACATAATGAACTGGCATCCCACCTAAGCACCATGTTCAATCATAGCCTCACCTCAGGCTTTGTGCTCACTGGCGCACAGTGACACTTATCCCACTCCACAAAAGGGGAGCCACCACGGACGCCGGGAACTAATGCCCCATTAGCCTAATGAGCCTGGTCTGCAAGGCCATGGAACATATCATCATGGAACTTATAAACAAAGACATTGGTAAACTCCAAACTCTGGACCTCACCCAGTGTGGGTATGTAAAAGGCAGATCATGTCTCCTAAACCTGATTGACTTCTTTGAAGCAGTCACCAAAGCTGTAGACAAGGGTAAGATGGTTTCACACGGCCTATCTAGATCTCGCCAAGGCTTTTGACACCATCCCCCATTCTGGAATTATAGATAAACTCACTAAACTAGGTAGAAATCTCTATGTCACAAGATGGGTTGCCAGCTGGCTCACTGACAGAACCCACACTGTGAAAGTAATAGACTCCAAATCCGACTTCAGGCCAGTGACAAGTGGAGTACCACAGGGTTCAGTCCTGGGTCCTCTTCTGTTTGGTATCTACTTTTCTGAAGTACAGACTAACACAGAAGGTCTATGGCTAACAAAGTTCGCAGATGACTGCAAACTAGGAGCCATAACTGAAACTCCAAACGATGTGGACATCCTACAAAAGGGCCTCACTGAGACAGATGCCTGGTGTCAAAGCCATGGCCTCAAGCTCAATCCCAAAAAGTGCATTGTCATTCCCTTTGGTAAAAACTCTGTACCCATGAGCTACTTAACATTGAAAGTGTGATAAGAGACCTTGGGACACAGGTGGACAGTAGTCTCTCCTTTAATAATCACATCGCCACAGTAGTCAGGAAATCCTTCTATGTGGCACACCTCATCACAAAAGGTTTCTCATCCAGGAAAAAAGAGGTCATTGTTCCCCTCTACTCATCACTCATTAGACCTATTGTAGAGTACAACGCCCCTTTTGGTATGTAGCTCACAAGACATCTACAACAACTGGAAAGGCCACAGAAATACCTCCCAAAGAGGATTACCAGCCTCAAACAGATGCCCTACACAGACCGTCTCAAAAGAACTCCAGCTTTACTCAGTCACATATCGCCTACTCAGAGGCGATCTCTGCCTAACATACAAAGCTATGTCAAACCCAGAGCTGTTGGACATGCTCCACTTAAAGAAATCCCAATCCCTCCGAGCTACATGCTCTAGGGACCTAAACCTTGTCACCACAATAAACAGAACATGCTGGAGGGATAGATTCCTGTCCCAGAGACTTCCCATACTCTAGAACAAACTACCTATCTATATCAAACAAAGCACCTCATTTTGCACTCTTCAAGAAAAATCTTGATGATTGGATGGAAAATGGAAAATTCATCCTGGGGATCACCTCTGTGGCTCTGCTTGACAGGGGCACAGGAAAATAATTTTCTTGGGTGGCGAAAGCCAGGGTACCTTTTTGGCTAGGCTTGTATAGGCCCTAGGGCTGATAGTCTAGTACCTACCTATGAACCTATGAACCAATAAGAAAAGAAATATCAGGCCTTGAAATTTAAAACACCTACAGCAGCAATACCAAAGACCCGTCATAGCATGTAAGGCCGTACAACAATAATCAGTTATTTCTACTGTCATAGCTTTTGCACTGATCCTGGTCCCCATCCCCTTGGATAAAGAAATAACCCTTTTTCATCTCAGTGATTTCAGTTAACATCAGTCCAATGAGTGTGAGAATAACATGAAGAACTGGGTGTCGGGCCTATTCAAGGTTTTCCAATAGACCAAGCCCACTGGACTCTGCCTTTAATTTAATGAGTACCTATGACAAAATAAGGAAAGGGATTATCAAGAGTCTGCCAAGAGCTTAGTGGATACCAGGAGTGCTAGAAGATACTGAAAACTGGGGAGGGGTGGAGGCCCAGAGGGGCAGTTAGTGACAAAAGTGTATTTTAAGTAGTTTTTATTATTTACTGTAATAAAGGAAGCATGTGCATGATGCATGCTGCATATAGTGGAGTTTCATTAAGGCTACCCCCACAGAAATGGCATACAAAATTTCAAAAGAAGCTACTGCCTTTCTTTACCCCATTTCAAGCCTAAGTGAGGCATATACTTTCACCTAAATGCATGGTCTTTTAGTACACCATTTACCCCGATATCCTGTGAGCCAGGAAATTGGATAACTACAGGATAGGGGAAGGGAGGGAGGATTTAACAGGCAATTTTATTAAAATACTCTTGCTCATGAATGTTATTTGGGCACTTCAGTAATCAAAGTTAACAGTGGTGAACGATTGTAATTGCTGAATAACAGGGATTCTTTGGCATCAGTCTGTTTCTGCCCACAGTCCTGGCAGCCCACTATACACTTTAGATTGTGAATTTGGAAACAGCCAAGCTATATCCTTGTACGATAGACTATCAGAATTATAGCATGTCGGAGCATGCTGGAGATGATAAACATTGATTTCTGAATTTCAGTAAAAGAAAACATAGAGGCACACACAGTCACAGACCTTTGCTACCTAAATCTGCAATGAGTTTTCAGCCCTACTAGTATTTCATGTATAGAAAGCAATAATGAAACATAATGCAAACTTGCATATAAATATCTTGGGTTATGGAAACAAATCAGCCTCTGGGTAATCCAAAACTGCAGCTAAATAAACAGTGCCATGATCACAGCTGTATTTGCAAATGCTGCTAAACTGCCATTGTCATGGCTCCTGCTTATAAAATTATTAATGACAGTTTCAGTGTGGTGACCTCATAAAAAACATCAGCATTTGAAAGGACATAAAACTGATCAGAATATACAGCTTACTGCCGAATAATCTTTCAAAGTTACTGAAATAGGGTGACCAAAAAGCAAAAATGGATAATTACATAACACCAGGAAAACCTTTCTCCAGAGTCCTTGATCTCATCACAAAATTACTACTTGCTGTACAGTATAGTGCCTTAGGGCGCTGTTTGGTCAAGGATAACTTAACAAATATGTTTTTTTTTCATTTTATCAAGTATTCTGGCATTATGTGTCATTACAGAGCAGGAGAGACCTAGCTATACAAAAGTGTAGCAAAATAAATAAAACATTATTATATGTTTCCGTTTTCTGGTAATGTATATGTTCATGGAATGTACTGTAAGTGATATACTTTTTTTCTTACTTTTAATTCTATTTTCCTTAGTGGATTTATAGATGCCTTCTTGATTGCTGTAGTCCTTTGTTAACAATGCTATAAAGTCAGTATTGTATCCAGAACAGGTGTTATCATTTTTGAGGTCCCCCAGCAAGTGTCAAGTTGGGAACCCATGGACACTTTCAATGTAAGTATCACCATATTGCTGCCACCCATTTGAAGCAACCTTTTATCTCATGCTAAAAAGCTTTCAGAGTAGTATGCACAGACTGAACTGTAGTTACACTGTACTTACATTACAACAGGTTTGTGTATCACATCAAGTTGGCCCATTTCCACAGGTGGACATTCACAGTAACTAGCATTTAGTTGCAATGATGTTGCATTACAACAACCCTGTCTACAAGACTGGCCACAAGTGAAATGGTGCCCTAGATGAAATGTTTTATGGCAGCCTAGTTGCCTCCCAGTGCTCCCCAGGTTCCCCCCATATTGGTATCCCCACATCACACAAATTAATGTTCTTCCTTTTCAAACTTTTTGCTTTACTCCTCAACTTTTTTCAGAAGCCATGTATTTCTAGATGCTCTGAGGTGCTTTTTGACTTTTATAACAAACTTTTCATGTAGCATGAAAAAAACAAAACACTATTAAGGAAAGAAATTCCTGTTTGACTTTACTTTTTCTTGCATCATTTCAATGCACCCTAACTGGCCAAGACTGCAGAATAATAACTGTTTAGAAAACAGCTGAAATCAACTGAGAACCTCCAGAAGCCACAGATATATAGATGTTCTGGGGTGTATGTTATAGCATTTTTCAACCTTTTGATCCAGTAATGCCCTTTTGTTTTCTTTCAAGGAAGAAAAAAATTGTACAATGTTTAATGTTCAAAGATGACGAAATAATAGCTCCCAATAAAATGAGAAGAGAAACATTATCAAGGATGCATAAATGTCTGGGAATAGTGTCATTCTCCCTAACTCCTTTCCCCTAAAAAATACAACGCGGTAGCGTTGTCGCCTCACAGCAAGAGGTTCTCCTGTTCGATTCTTGGCTGGAGCACCTTCTGTGTGGAGTCTGCATGTCCTCCCCACGGTCGAGTGGCGTTTGAAAGACATGCGTGAATGGGCGTGCCTTCATTGAAGGTTGGGTATTGGGCTGGCACCTTGGCACCATGCAAATCTATTGCCAATCACTAGCAGACCGGAGTTCTGCTGTGGTGACCCCTAACCAGGAAAAGCCGAAAGAAGAACAACAACATACTGTGTATCTCTCCGGTATTAGACTGGGATGAAAGGGAAAGCACAAATGGCCACAGTCATAGATTTCAAGGTTCTGCTGTCATATATACACACACAATACATATATATATATTGATATATATATATATATATATATATATCTATGTGTATTCATATATATATATATATATATATATATATATATATATATATATACATGTGTGTGTATAGGTCTGCCTTGTTATGTTGAGATAAAACGTCCAAAAACCAGCGAATAACAGTCACTGAAATCAGTCCACAAAAAGACTCCGCTGTAATAGGTGGTAGGATCCAAAGAGAACTTCACAGCACAGTTTAAAAGCTGTTTATTAAACTCCGGAGTTCTTATGCTTTTAATAAACAGCTTTTAAACTGTGCTGTGAAGTTCTCTTTGGATCCTACCACCTATTACAGCAGATTATTGTTATGTTGAGATGCCATATCTTCGAAACTCATTTTGTCGACTCCATAATATCGAAAGCTGACTTAGTCAAACTCCCGGAACAGTGAAAACAGCTTCTGGGAATGTAACCACTTGGGACACCATGGAGAACTTTGCCCTTTTCCCCACCATTACTGCAGTCTCAAAGTTGGTATATTTAGTTGGGGTGTGTGGGGGCAAAGCCCCCCCCACTTTGGTGGATTTCCTGTGCTTTGTTTTGTTGCTTTTCACTGGTGGCCAAGTAGTTCCATTCCCAGAGGTTGTTTTCGCTGTCCTGGGCGTTTGACTAAGTCAGTTTTCAATATTATGGAGTAGCCAAAATGAGTTTTGATAATATGGCACATCTATAAGTCTGTATATATATATATATATATATATATATATATATATATATATATATATATATATATATATATATATATGTATGTGTATATATCATGCCTCCTCAGCCATATTATACACCTTCTGTGTACACCTCTGTTTTCAGACCAGGACAAAATTGAAATAACGAATAGAATACAATAACACATTTCAACCTGTTGCTGTCAGATGCTTGTAAAACAGTATCCCCCCTTACCCCAACCCTCGAAACATAGACACCTGCATAGCCATCTGATATTTTTGAAGAAATTGAAAAAATAATGATCATAGTAATGTATTCCATCTTGTTATTAATAGACATTACACTTCCCTTATATAAGCTTTAGTGACCTTTCTACACACGTCTTGAGGTTTGTGAGAAAAGTTAAAGAAATAATGACCATACTGCCCCTAGACCCAACACAAGCTATAGTGACCCTTTTGCACACCTTTGCAGTTTGTGAAGAAAGTTAAAGAAATAATGTGCACACTTCATCATCCCTCACACAAGCTGTAGCAACTTTGTGTGTACACCTCTAAGGTTTGATTATGAGGAAATTTAAAGAAATAATGCCCGCCCCCCCACACACACACGCGCGCAAAGAGCAGCAACCTTCTTTACATTCTTAATGGGTAATAAGGATATTTTTAGAATAATGGGTTTATGGATAGAGGCCATCACTAAGTCCATGTTAAAATTCAGTTATACAGTCTAGGCTGTGGGGGCTGCTAGGTCCATACAAGTTCTAAGGGTCTACATGTTCTGTGACGCATTTTATGACTTGGTTTTGAAAGACAATGACTTATTAAAACTTCATTTTTTTATTGCTACCTAAAAGAATTATACATCTGTCCATTGTGTGGCTCCACAGATAAAAAATATGAACACACACACACACACACACACACACACACACACACACACACACACACACACACACACACACACACACACATATACACACATGCGCGCATACACACACAAACGCACACATATAAGCCATAGCAATACTAGTTTTATGGTGATTTCAGAAAACACAGTACATTGTGTTGCACTATTATTGTCAGTCAGTGACTGTTGTTTGACATGATCAAACAATTTAAGTCACTTTTATTTACAGTGGCCTCTGTACTAATTAATTATCACCACTTTACTAACAGTATAAATACCTCAGATGTGTGATTTTATTAAAAATATAACAGTCACATTAATTCAAGTTTATTTCACACAAGTAACCAGTAACCACCGTAAATTATTAAATATTATTCAAACAAATATATGCTTGTTCTGCAAAGCAACATTAGTAACTGTTTATACAAGAGTCAGTTACTTCCATCTAATGGCAGCCACCACTCCCTCCCAGCAGTTATACCTACTTGTGCTTACACTTCACTTGTCGAATTGTCATAAAATGGTGACTGTGTAATGCATTTCAGTTACATTCCACAGAAACAGTGGTCACACATTAAAGTATTCAAAGATGCTTCACACAAATAACATTAGTTAAGCCAAAATAATGAACACATAGCAGCAGCAGGGAAACACCCAGCAAATCTCAAATGTTCTTTTATTACAAAAAAAGATATATATATATATATATATATATATATATATATATATATATATATATAACATCTCAGATTTTTCAGGTAAATCACTAAAGATTACAATTATTCAGTAATACCAAAGAAAATAGAGTGTGAAAATGCAGCCAGCCAGAAACTCAAACTAAAAGAAAAAACAACCCACATAGTGCTGTGCTTCCTGAAGGAACCAAAACAGTAAATGTTCAAAACCAAGCTCAAAAGCCACCTTCCTTAGGATTAGGAACAAGACATAAAACAATACTGTGAAGGGCCACCAGCCAGAGTTAAAGGGGTAAATAACAAAATCCACTTTAATATTAAAAACAATAAAAAGGTTAAGTGCTTTCATCCATTAATTATAGGACTTCATCAGAACCATGTGAATCAAGAAGTGCACACACTCAAGTAAACTCTGAGTCACATGTTCATATTCATACGGTAAAAAATATTCCTTGTTGTTTCTTAAAGTGCAAGGTACTCAATAAATAAATGCAGTAGAAACAAAAGTAAAATGTGCAAAAGTATATAAAAACACATCATGGGAAAAATAGCACAGTTGTGAAGTAATGGCAGAAAATTAAGATAAGCCCATAAAATGTTAAAGTCTGATAAGCATGTATTTTCCAGGCTTTTTCCAGGGTGGCAAGTCCCCCTGCACACCCCAATTTTGGAGGACAACCCCCCCTTACCCCCAGACTTATGTATACCAACTCAGAGGTTGTACCAACTTGAAGAAGGGAGATTAAAACACATTTGACAGATGGAAAAAACAAGAAAAGAATAAAAAGAGATCCACCCAAAACCAAAATGAATACCCTGTGCTTTCTGTGCCTTTTACTGCCAGTGTGCTATAGACTCCAGCTAGAAATAGTGGCCCATCGTGTAGGTCTATTTTGAGACATGACAGTGGCACCAATAACACTTCCAGGCATGGTTTAATCAGTAGATACTTGGTCAGTATAGGGCCACACTTGTAAACATGTTTTTGTAGATAGCATATGGCTCACAAAGTGCTCATGAGTGGTGGCTAGTATCTTTACTGGTCAAGGTATGCATGACTATACACTAGCTAGCTATAGACACATTCAGCATGGACCATGGGCTGGTGTGCCATAGACCCTTCCATCTATGCTCATGAACTCCTTTCATGATGCCATGCTAGGGAATGTTAAGCACCACATCATCTTTTGTCATGTGGGAATGTCAAGCACCACATCATGTTTTGTCATATGGGAAAATCAGATACCACGTCATGTTTTGTCATGTGGGAACATCAAGCACCATGACATGTTTTGTTATGTGGGAATGTCAGGTACGATGTCATGCTTTGTCATGTGGCTTAAGAACATTGTGAAATCATGGAGGAATTTTGCTGCAGGCAGGCCATTTGTACTGAGCCTCATAGATTGCACATGTTTATATTTAAAGGCACTAGATGTTTAGGAATTAGTGCTGTGTACCAATCACAAGAATACCACATGTCAGCTCCTAGTTCACCTGCAATACAGGCTGCCTTGTTATCAAAGTGTGCATGTCTGATATCCTGCCAGTATTGATAGTACCCACACATGGTACAGGAGTCCAGTTACTCAGTCAAAGTATGTGAAGTAGCATGTGACCACCTCATTAGTCAGCACATGTATGATCCACAGGTAACAGAGAGTAAGGATAGCGAGCACCTGTATGTCACATACCACTTAACATGCCTTCCTTATTTATCTACTAAAATGATACTTACTCCCTCTTGTAATGCCATCAGCAAGACTATGTGAAAACAGTTAGAACCGACCACATGTCCAAAAAAGAATCATAGAGGAACATGACTGTGGCCAGTGAAAGACACCCTCTATGGTTCATATGTTCATAGTTATATACTAGGCTAATGACCACTAGGGTCTTTATAAGCCTAGCTGTGCAATCCAATCCAATTGTGTCCCTATGTATCATGGGCATTTATTAGAAGGTGGTATGTTAGGAAGTTTCTAGAGGTTATGTGGGGGGGTATGCTAGGTTGGGCATTACTGACTACCTCTGTCTATCAGAGACAGGGGAGCCAGACCCCTGATGAATTTTTGATTTCTCATCCATTGTTCAAGGTTCCTCCTAAATAGGGTAAGGGATGGACTCTGTTTCACATGGAGGGGGAGCCTGTTCCAGAGCACGGGGATCCTCTGAGACACATATCTGTCTCACCAACAAGCCACAAGCAAAATTTAAACCCTTGGATCAAGTGGTCTTGATACTGTTTATAGATTCATAGATTGTTACTGAGTTAACAACCCAGGGGCCTTTCTATGCCTAACCAAGATTTTCTGAAAGAATAATGACATCCTGTATCAAAATAGAACATTGAGGGCCAGGCATTTATAAGTAACCTCTGTCCATAAGGGACATGGGTGCCAGGCCTGGTGTAAGTTTCCTATTCCTTGTCAGCTGGTCTAGGTTGCACGAACTCAACTTCACATGAATGGGAAGCTTGTTCCATAGGAGGGGCAGTCTCTGGGACACATATCTGTCTCTCCAGCAAGTTCTCTTTAAGTCACAGACAAAATTTGGGTCCTTAGATCTTGTATTTCCGGTACTGTTTGACTTACAAATATGCAGGAGAGTCATAAGTGTGAGGTTTGTGAATACCTTGTAAGCCATGACTAGATCACCCCTCAGCAATCTATAAGAGACTGAGTAGAGTAAAAGGGCTGTAAGGCACTCTGTATAAGGCATATTTGTTACACCTTGTACTCTTTTTGTAAGGAACCTCAGAGGTCGCTCTAGTTGCTGCATATACCTGGTCAAGTACATAATGAAGGGAGCATCATACTGTATGATTGGTCTTATAAAGGCAGGGTACAGTGGGATAATGGCTTCTTTGGACTTAGATGCCATGTCCTTTCTTACAGGTTACACAACATAAAAGGATTTCCTCACCATTATGGGCAAGTGGTGGTCGAAGGTAAGGCTGTTGTCTACATGCGTACTCAGATCCTTGACCACTGGGTCGACTCTTGGGGGCATATTATCAACATGCTAGTTAGCTAGGATGGTTGACTTCCCAAAGAGTACATTTCTTAACACTAAGTTTACTACAATGGCTTTGGCAGCATTTGTTAGTAAGAGATAGGCGTTCTTGAAGGATGTTAGTGTCTGCAGGCGTGCCGACGATAACCCTCAGCTTGCAATAGTCTACAAACTTAGTCAGCAGTAAACCTTCATTGTTTGCTTCCACTTCAGAGAAATAGATGCCAAAAAGGAGTGGGCCCAGTACTTAGCCTTGGGGGATTCCACTAGTGACTGGTCACTTGGTGGAGGTGGCCTCTCCTGTTTTGACCTCCTGAATCCTAATTAATTTTGCAGATGTGCAAAAGGTCAGGCAGAGCTGGATCCAAGGTGCTTTGTAGATTACCTCTTAATAACCTACAGAGTATAGAGACAGGTATTTAAGGGAATCCATATATGATAATGTGTTTATACCCTGGATTCTCCTGGTAAGGAACCTTTATGGACATTCCAGATGTTACATATGTTTGGTCAGGTACATGTCAAAGGGGGCATTATACTCAATAATGGGTCTGATAAGGGTCAAATAAAGTGGCACTATGACTTCCTTGGACCTGGATACTATAGATACCATGATCCTCCTTATAAGTTGGGCAACACAGAATGATTTTCTTACTACCTTGGCCACATGTTGGGCAAAGTCCAGATTACTGTCTACGTATGTTCCTGATTGGGTCAGCTCTTAGGGGGTCACTCATTGATGGAAGCTATCACAGAATCCTGTCCTAAGCCACAAGATCCCTCCATACATCACCTCTTACCAGGCTCTGATTACTTTCTGGATGCCAGGCCAGGATTAAGGCAAAGAGGAGGTACTGTCTTTCTTTTCAAGACAGGCACCAACATACAAGTCCTTGGTCAAAGTAATGGCTCCTCAGATCCCTTTCTAAATTGGTTACTAACACAAATCCATACTCCCTTTAGCTCTCTGATTCTTCTAGCTGTTGCCTGTCTCTCTCCTCCTGTTTCATTACAATCCCTTAATAACCTACTCAAGGACTTAACTTCCTCTGTCTGGAGCATCAAAACCTTATTCTTCTTGGTGATGTTAGTCTCAGTCTCCTTGGTCCCTCACAAAACTGCAAACTTGGAACTTCACAATGTATTTAATCTCACAAAACTTGTCTCTGAATCAACCAGACCCATTCTTACCTCATCTCATCACTCACTGGTTGATCTAATTAATCACAGACACAGAGAACTCCTCACTTATATCTCGTGTCTGTATCCCCCTCCAAGCCTAAGTGATTGCTGTCCTATAAGATTCAACATCCACCTTGATTACAAAAAGTCCCTTCTAAAACTCATTACATTCTGACATAATTGCAAGTAAACATTACCAAACTAAAAACGTATCTTCTCTCAACCGGGACCATATTCTCTTCTCTAACTCCAACAAAGCTGCCCAGCTCTTCACCCATCTTCTGTGTAATATACAAGGCTCATTCTTCCCTATAGTCACAAGACTGTAAAAGCCCAAGAAAAACACCTGGCTTACTTACAAATGCACAATCCTCTTATCTCTCAGAAACAAAGCATGGCACTCCTGGAAGTCTGACCCATCTCCTTCTGCCACACAACACCCTCCTCAGAAACCTGTCCAAACAAGCAATTAGATGTCATAAGAGGCATCATATGAGAACACATCAGTCAAACCTTTTTCACTTCCCTAAACTATTCTGAGCAGAGGTCAACCTGTTAACAGGTCATAAAACTCCTCACAGTGCTCAGTCTTCTTCTTCCTGTTCTCTCGCATCCTCAGACTTTAGTACTCACGTCTCCACTTTCCCTTCTGTCAGCTCACTTAGTTCATCCCCACATTCAGCATCTCCCTCACCTCACCCTTTTACTCACCTCTTCTACTTTAAAAAGATTGTAACCAAAGATATTGTACCTCTCCTTGAAATCTTAAAATTAGACTCACCTGCAGGGAATGACACCCTCGCCCGCCGGTTCATATTCCAGTGTAGGATGTATATTGTTACTCCTCTGCTACATATCTACAACCTTTGCTTAACTCAAAAGTGTATGCCCAATATATTGAAAACAGCAAAAAATCATACCTCTTCCCCAAAAAATCCAACTAGAAGCTGCCCAATGATTACTGCTTGATCTCCATCCTCCCAACCCTAATGAAAATCTTAGAAAACTGGTCTATAACAAACTCTCAAACAACAGAAGTCAATACCGTTTTCTCTCTTACAAGCAACATGCTTTCCAGTCTGGCCACTGCACTTCCACTGAACTTTGTGCCTTTACTAATCACACCCTTTTAGCTATAGACAGGGGCCTCTTTACTTGAGCCATATTTATAGACCTTACCAGAGCCTTTGACCCTGTTGACCACCCAAACCTTTTTAATCACCTCACTGACATTGTGATTAGCCCTGACGCTATTTTCTGCTTCCAGAATTACCTATTTAACTGATATTTCTCAGTAAATTTTAACAACAGTTCACCAGCCACCACTCCCTTACTTAAATGAGTCTCTCAAGGATCCATACTAGCCCCTCTTCTTTTCTCCATTTTTATAAATAAGCTTATACTCAACCTTTCCCAACTTCCAACCTTACTCTGTGCTGATGACATGGTTATCTTTTGCTCCACCCATACAACCCACTCAATTCAATATGATCTGCAAAATGATTTCCTGTCCATCATTAACTGGCTCAATAACAAAAAAACTACTACTTAACTCATCAAAAAGTAAAACTATGCTCTTCAGAAGGCAAAAGAACTCCAACTCATTTCTTATTCCTGACCATCTTAATAATGACAATGATTACTCTCTCTCTTACATACCTTCTAACCAGTCTAGTGTACAACTCTCAAATTCTCACAAATCATAACTCAACACTCCTGACCAAACTCAAATCTGCCTACAACAAGGTAACTAGATTTGCTGCCCAACAAACCTACAAATCCCATCATTGTCTCTCTATAAAACACCTAAACTGGCTTGAATTACCCAACAGCTTCTTCTCGCTCAGCTCCAGATCATCCATTCTATCCTATACCAGCCTTCCTACTGCCCAGCACTAGCCCCTCTCATCTCCCATTATTCTCCCTCCAGACCTATCCTAAGCTCTAACCAAGACCTACTACAAATCTACAAACCCAAGTCTAAATTTGGATGGAAGATATACAGCTATCACCCCACTATTGCCTGGAATAGGCTCCCACTAGAAATCAGGACCTGTACACATCCTAAACAATTTAAGACAGCCACCAAAGAGCAGTTTAAAAGTCACTGGTCCTGACACTGCACTCTCCCTCCTTAAACATCCCCTACTTCTCATACCATAATCTACTTTCTGTCCTTAACTCACTCTTCTCACCAGCTCTCTCTAATCTTCCTTGACTACTCTTTCTACTGTCTTCTAAAACCTATTAAGTAAATCGCCTCAGAGAAACATTCTATTGTAATTGTCTTGCCTTCATGCAACTAAATTATGATAAAACTGGGTTTTTGTAACCACTTACCCCAAAAACTATATTTGTCTTAATGACATATTATTTCTTTTTATACATTTTGAAAGAGCTTTGCTATACTCCTGATTGTTGACCCTGTATAACATTGTATTGCTACTTAATGTCTTGTAATAATCCTGTAACATTGCTGTTTAATGCTAATTTTTAACTAAAATTGTATAATATATTGGACCTTTTCTCCCCGGGCCTCCAATGAAAAAGGGCTCTTCAGCTCAGTCGGACAAACCCAGTCAACAAATGCAAAATAAATAAATAAATAATAAATAATTCACACCTTCAGATACCTACTCCCACTTAACTTCCACCATCATCTTGAAAGCACCTGGAAAAAGCTAAACTCCTGACTCTTGTGGGCCAATAAAACCTCATATTTCCTCTCCTTTCCAACAAGAAATGCTATTGGTAAAGGGATTCTTCCAACCCAACTTGAGTACTGCTTACCTCTTGTAGCATTTGCCTCCAAAAAAACTTTACAACCATCCAAACAATTTCCAGCTCCATCTGCCACTTCATTACCCTTTCCCCAAAGTATGAACACTACTGTCTGACTTTAGCCAAAACCAACTGGCTGCTGGTTCAGCAACGAGCCAATGTACTCCTTGGATCTCAACTTTTCCAGGCTCCATCTTTTAATCTTAAAACTCATAGCCACTCAGGGGCTCTCTTGCAAGCACATAAAACCAGACTTGAGTGCTCAAACTGCTCTCTTTCTACCCCTGGACCCAAGCTCTGGAGGGATCTTCCCTCAAATTTTAAAGACCTCTCTAGCTCCTCCTCCTCCTTTTGGGCACAGCTTAAAGAACATTTCACAGGACAGGGTGCTTGTAAGTGCTCTGTTTTAGGCCAGATAACTTGGTCTCCCTAATCACTAACACATACTGCCTATTATTTTTAGTATAGCATCTCTTTTCTGACTCCTGACATGTCACTATACTAAATGATATAAAGATTTTTATGTAATGGCTTCTCTTTACTACCTTCTTAAGTCATTTTTCTCCTATTGGATATTAACTATACCTTTAATTGTAGTGCGCTGTTTTATTTTATAAATTATTTTTATTTTTTCTACTTGATGTATGTTCACATTCTAGGCTGAGACTGAAATTGGTCTAGTGGGATCAGCACTCTCCTCCAATTAACAGATTGTATAAATGAATAAAAATAAATAAATACATGAAAATACTTAGAAAGCAACAAAAACATTAAGATAATATGTCATAGTCAACATGGCCACTTCCACTGTGAATAATCCCTTTCCAATATGACACTGTCTTTGCAGGACCACACCAAATCCACTAAAATGGTGATGAAGCAATTACACCACAAAAGAAAAAAATAAGAATGAAACTGCAGTTATGATAGGTACCTTTCCCACCCTTACAATGACAGGCAGCCATATATTACTAGATATAGCATGGGAAAAGAACACATCAGTGTAAAAAATACGTATGGCTAGCTTACGGGCTGTCCTGCATCACATCAAAAAAGCTCAAAAACATTATGCTTACCTGGGGGCCATCCCTCTAAAGCTCACTCCTTGTAAAGCTGTATGCAACCTATTTTCATCTGTATCGTGACCCAGTCAGCATGAGCTGCGTGCACACTGCTTACGACATCCACCTTCTAGAAGGCTGCTGTTGGAAGAGCCTTATGTTTAAGAAGGATAAATATGGAGATAGTGAAATAAATGAAAAAAAAAAACTTGCACTACTTTGCAAGATTCAAAGGCAGAATATTCACACAGAGACTTCCATTTTCCATACTTCTATCTATGTCTTGACTTGTTTCCAGAAAGTTTTTTACTCAAAGTCACATAATGTGTGGCACAAGTCAACTACACAATAATGACATCTAGGGCACTAACTAGATAAGCCGGAGTAACAGTGGTTTAGCTATAAGGGCATGATATAGACAGCCAACATCTGACTGTCTTAAATTTAGGAGGACATCCCCAAACAGTGGAACCACTAGTCTGCAATGCCTTTTCAAAAGACCAACTAAGTTTCTCCTTATGATAAAACAGATTAGGTTTAACAGTTGGCTTCCACAACTTTAACAATCCAGTATACAAGTCTCTTGACTTTGGTTCTTTACACGTCCATCAACAGGCCTTAATTACATCACTTTGGGGGTGCAGCTGACACCCTTTGAACCAAGTGCCCTGGAAACTAAGAAAAGCCTAGTGAAATTTGACAAGCAAGTGCACTGTGCTAGCTTCTTATAGGTACTTAACCTCCCACCCAGAATTCTTACACCAGTCTGCTTTACTCAGAACCACTTAAGCATTCTTCATATGAGAGATGTCCATCAGTGTCGGCCCAACATTTGCACTATCATTCACTGTATACTTCTGCCCCACCTACAACAAGACAGCTACCCTGACACCAGACTACACAGGCTTAATGATCACAAAAATACATCACACTTGTAAATACATCATACTTGTAAAGGTTATAAAGGTTAGTGCCTCAATTTTGACATCAAATTCAGCCAAACATACCTCCTTGATCGTAATCTACAGAGGAATGTATTCACTGCTGTGCTTCCAGTACACTAACAGAATGAAAGGAGCAGTACTAGCCCTCTTATAATGTACTCATTGTTATTAAAGGGTAATGCTGTGTCTAAGGAAATCAGTAAGACATCATAACAAATCCTCATGGCATTGCTTTCAAAAACAGAATCCAGCAGACTCAGCTGCACTGTTTTAAAAACAATCAGGATCTAATACTAATAACAGCACTGAAAGAGGGGGAATATTCACCTTCATTGCACTACCACTGCCCCAAAATTGCAAATCAAGCTGTCACTACTGCATCTTATTTATGGAATCTTGGTCACTGCTAACATGACTACAACCATGTCAGTGAATGCGGTCCACGGATGTGTACAGCAATGAGTGTACTTATATTTCACTGAATATGTACCATGCATGTGTATCACACTGACTTCAGGTCTAGTCCACTGTAAATGTTCCATGGAATACAGTTAGTAACTGGAGGTCCAGATTAATGAATATGTTCCATATATGTGTATGACACTGCCTTTAGGTATGGCTCAAGGAATATGTTCCATGGATGTGCAACATACTGATTGTAGGTACAGCTCACTAAATATGTACCATAGATGTATACCACATAGACCATAGGTATGTCTCACTGAATATGTTCCACAGATGTGCACCACACTGACAGTAGGTACATCTCATTGTATTGTAGGTACAGCTCAATGAATACTTTCCATAGATGTGTACCACAAGGATTGCAGGTTTGGCTCAGTGAATATGTTTCATGGATGTGCACCACACTGACTGTAAGTACAGTTTACTGTATATGTACCAATGATACAGTTAATAATTGTAGGTATAGCTTAATGAATATGTTCCATAGATGTGTACCACACTGACTGTAGATATGGCTCAATGAATATGTTCCCTGGATTTGAACCGCATTGACTGGGATACATCTCAATTAATACAATCAGTGGATGTGTAGCATACTGACTGTAGCTACATCTCAATACATTCAGTGGATGGGTAGCATACTGACTGTAGATACTTCTCACTGAATATGTTCCATGGAATACAGTTAGTAACTGTAGGTACAGCTCAGTGAATATGTTCCATAGATGTATACTACACTGACTGTAGGTACGGCTTAATGAATAAGCTCCATGGATGTGTACCACACTGAATATCAGTACATCTCATAGAATATGTTCCATGTATGTGTAGCAAACTGATTGCAGGTACATCTTACTGTATATATTCTTTGGATGTGTACCATATTGACTGAAGGTACAGTTCAATGAACATGTTCCATCTGGATGTGCTTCATACTTACTATAAGTACATCTTACTAAATACATTGCATGGAAAATATTTAGTAACTGTATGTACATCTCACTGTATAGGTTCCATGGATGTATACCACACTGACTGTCTGTACAACTCACTAAATATATTCCATGGATGTGTATCACACCGACTGTAGGTACATTTCACTTAATATGTTCCATAGACATGCACAACACTGACTATAGGTACATCTCACCAAATATGTTCCATAGATGTGCACCACACTAACTGTAGGTACAGCTCACTGCATATGTTCCATGGAATACAGTTAGTAACTTAGGTACAGCTTAATGAACATGCTCCATAGATGTGTACCACATTGACTGTAGGTATGGCTCAGAGAATATGTTCATAGGTAGGTACTAGACTATCAGCCCAAGGGCCTAAGTAAGCCTAGCCAACAAGGTTCCCTGGCTTATGCCACCCAAGAAAGTTAATTTCCTGTGTCCATGTCGAGCAGAGCCACAGAAGTGATTCTCGTGGTGTATTTCCTATTTCCCATCCACTCATCAAGATTTTTCTTGAAGAGTGCTAATGAAGAACTTTGCTTGACATAGATGGGTAGCTTGTTCCAGAGTATAAGAAGTCTCTGGGACAGGAATCTATCCCTCTAGCATGTCCTGTTTATTGTGGTGCAAGGTTTAGGTCCCTAGAGCATGTAGCTCGGAGGGATTGGGATTTCTTTAGGTGTAGCATGTCCAGCAGCTCTGGGTTTAACATAGCTTTGTATGTTAGGCAGAGATCACCTTGGAGTAGGTGATATGCTACAGAGTAAAGCTGGAGTTATTTTAGATGGTCAGTGTAGGGCATCTGTTTGAGGCCAGTAATCCTCTTTGTGAAGTACTTCTGTGGCCTTTCCAGCTACTGCAGATGTCTTGTGAGGTACATTCCAAAAGGGGCATTGTACTCTATAATGGGTCTAATGAGTGCCGAGTAGTGGGGAACAATGACCTCTTTTTTCCTGGCCCTTTTGTGATGAGGTGTGCCAGATAGAAGGATTTCATGACTACTGTGATGATGTGATTATCAGAAGGATTTCATGACTACTGTGATGATGTGATTATCAAAGGAGAGACTACTGTCCACCTTTGTCCCAAGGTCTCTTATCACACATTCGGCATTAAGTAGACTGCTGTTTATGTGGTAGTTCATGGGTACAGAGTATTTACCAAAGGGGATGACAGTGCACTTTTTAGCATTGAGCTTGAGGCCATGCCTCTGACATCAAGCATCTGTCTCAGTGAGGCCCTTCTGTAGGATGTCCACATCATTTGGGAACTCGACTATGACTCCTAGTTTGCAGTCATTTGCAAACTTCATTAGCCAGAGGCCTTCTGTGTTAGCCTGTACTTCAGAAAAGTAGTTAATTTCCTGTGCCCATGTCCCAGGACTGAACCTTGTGGTACTCCACTTGTCACTGGTTTGAAGTCAGATTTGGAGTCTGCAACTTACAGTGTGGGTTCTGTCAGTGAGACAGTTGGCAACCCATCTTGTGATGTAGGGATTTATACATAGTTTAGTGAGTTTAGCTATAATTCCACCTTACCCTCATCTGTGGCTTTGGTGACTGCCTCAAAGAAGTCAATCAGGCTCAGAAGGCATGATCTGCCTTTCACAAACCCAAACTCGGTGGGGTCCAGAGTTTGGAGGTTACCAATGTCTTTGTTTTTGTACATTCCATGGCCTTGCAGACCAGGCTCGTCAGACTAATAGGGTGATAGTTCCCAGGATCAGTGGTGACTCCCACTTTGTGGAGTGGGAAAACTGTTGCTCTGTGCCATTCAGTGGGCACAAAGCCTGATGTGAGACTACGATTGAACATGGTTCTTAGGTGTGGAGACAGTTCGTTCTGAAGTTCGTGTAAAATGCAGCCTGGGATGTTGTCCGGTCCCATGGATGCTGTGTTTTTGGTTTTAGAGAGTGCAGCTTTTATCTGCATAGATGTGATTACAGGGACTCTGCATTCTTCCTGTGTAGATATGAGCCCTTTAGGGGGTGAGAGGAGGGTAAAGATAGCACAGAACCTATCTGCCAGGATGTTGGCAATATCAGTTGGTTCTGTAATTTTCATGCTGTTGTGCTGTAACTCAGAGCAGATCTGGGTGTTGTCATTGAGATTCTGTATTTTTACCACATTGACTCTTCAGTACATCTCAATGAATATGTTCCATAGATGTGTACCACACTGACTGTAGGTATGGCTCAATGAACATGTTCCATAAATTTGTACCACACTGACTGTAGGTACATCTTCCTTAATATGCTACGTAGAAGATATTTAGTGACTTTAGCTACATCTCACTGTATCCTTGGATGTGTACCACATTGACTGTAGGTACATCTCACTAAAAATGCTCCATAAATGTGTACCACACTAACTGTAGGTACAACTCACTGAATATGTTAATGGGTGTATACCACACTGATTCTCCATGAATGTGTTCCATGGATGTGCACCACACTGATTGTAGGTTCATCTAACTGTATATGTTCCATGGAATATAGTTAGTAGCTGTAGGTACAGCTCAATGAATATGTTCCATAGATGTGTACCACATTGACTATAGGTATGGCTCAGAGAATATGTTCTGTGGATGTGTACAACACTGACTGTACATATATCTCACTGAATATGTTCCACGGATGTGTACCATAATGACTGTAAGAACATCTTACTCACTGTGTTCCATGGATGTGTACAGCACTGACTGTAGGTACATCTCACTGTATATGTTGTATGGATATACACCATATTGACTGTAGGTACAGCTTAATAAATATGTTCCATCAATGTGCATCACACTGAATATAGGAACGGCTCAATGAATATGCTTCATGGATGTACACCATACTGACTACAGGTATATCTCACTGTATATGTTCCATGCATGGGTATCACACCGACTGAAGGTACCTCCCACTGAATATGTTCTATGGATGTGTACAGCACTGACTGTAAGAACATCTTACTCAATATGCTCCATGGATGTGTACAGCACTGACTATAGGTACATCTCACTGCATGTGTTCTATGGATGTGCACCATAATGACTATAGGTATAGCTCACTGACTATAGGTAAGGCTCACTGAATATGTTCCATGGTTGTGCACCACTCTGACTGTAGTTACATCTCACTGTGTATGTTTATGGATGTGTACCAGACTGACTGTGGGTACAGTTCAATGAATACATTCCATAGTTGTGTGCCACACTAAATCTGAATGAATATGTTCCACAGATGTGCACCATACTGACTATAGGTACAGCTCACTAAATATGCTGCATGGAACATGATTAATGACTGTAGATTCATCTCACTCTTTATTTCCCAAGGATGTGTACCATACTGACTGTAGCTACATCTTACTGAATGGATTCCATGGATGTGTACAGCACTGACTGTAGGTACATCTCACTGAATATGTTCTGTGGATGTGCACCATACTGACGGTAGGAACATCTCTCTAAATATGAAACATAGTTCGTGACTGTAGGCACATCTCACTGTATATGTGCCATGGATGTGTACCACACTGACTGTAATCACATCTCTCTGAATATGTTCCCTGGATTTTTAGCAAACTCACTGTAGGTACATCTCCTTGAATATGTTCCATGGATGTCTACAGCACTGACTGTCGGTACATCTCACTCTGTACCTACAGTCAGTGCTGTACACATCCATGGAATCCATTCAGTAAGATGTAGCTACAGTCAATATGGTAAACTTGCATATTTTCTGTCTTTGACCTAGCACTCTTGTGTGGGGTCATTTACTGCACTGTTATAACTTGATATTACTTGTGAACCTCTGCTATCTCTGAAAAACAAAACCAAAAAAAATCTTGCTTTTTTCCCACTTTTCTGAGATTTAAAAAAGTTCAAGTTACAGGCTTGCTGTTCTTGAACTGCTTTGTAAGTTTCTGTGAGGCCATTTTTGCTTGGGCTAAAGGAAAGTCTCTCTGTTGATCAGTGGCAGTGATAAACATTGAGCTGCTTCCCTGCCCCGTGGGAGTGGTTACTGACTTGAAACTGTAGTTTTATTGGCTGTTTTGGGTCAATTCCTGGCTCTTTCCAGCCCCTGCTATCAAGCACGCTTTAGAGTGCTTTAGCGCGATTTAGCGCGGAGTTGCCACTAGAGCAGCATCGGGCAGCGTTGGTTTAACAAGGTTAAACTTTTCTGGCTCCATAAAGTCTGTTCTTCATTTTTTCCCTCAGAACTGCTCTACTAGTAATCTAAACAGTATATCCCTTAACTAAAAAGCGCAGCACTTGTTCCTAAAAGCTTTTACTTGTCTTAAAAGCATCTTATTTTCAGGTTTAGCACTTCTGTATTATACAAAGTCCCTCACTAGCAAAACCCCCCCCCCAGGAGTACCCACTTCCTTACTAAGTCCTCTCTTATTCAGTTACACCCCTAACTTCTAAATTTCTTTAGCATGTCGAAGGGCCAGATGCTGGCGTCCTCTCCTGTCCAGTTGGTGAATTTGGGAATATTGAGGCAATGTTACAATTGCCTCATGTACACTGACAACCCTCTCCTCCTCCCACATAACACAAATACTTGCGAGAGATGCAGCTATTTAGCCAAACTGGAGGCTGAGCTCTCTCAACTCAGGACTGGCAAGACCAGACAGGAGGAGAAGGCAACTACACACACCACAAAACCAGTCTCACATAAAGCTATCACAACAATGAATCAAACACATAAACACACAAAGTCATACTCGGAGGCTCTGAGCAAAAATTTACCTAAACAGCAGAGGCCTCCAAAGCAGACATCCAAACAACTGCCACCTCATGACACACCACAGGCAACACATAAACCACAAAATCAGTGTGCAAAGCAGTCACTGCCCTTAAGGCCAAATACAACACCAAACATACTTGTCATAGGTGACTCCATAGTCAGACACACTGACGCCCCACTCACCAGGCTGAACAAGGAGAGAGTCACAGTAAGCTGCCTATTGGGCGCTAGAATCCGCCACATAACACAAGCACTCGGGTCACTCCACAGCAAGTACAAATATGACACAGTCATTGTCCATGCTGGTGTGAATGACCTGAGACGTACCTCCCTGGACTACATGAAAAGAGACATAGAGGAGCTCTCTGATTATGTAGCCCAGGCAGGTATACACTGACCCTGAGCAGTATCCTTCCTTCACCAAGAATGATGCCACAACATAGAGACAAGATGATCAGCTTTAACAATTGGCTTAATTTCTGGTGTCATTCAAAGGGGATCCAGTGTCTGTCTGCCTGGGATGACATGCTTGACAAGCCACGCTGCTTCACAAGGGACGGCTTGCACCTGTCACCCCTGAGATTCCGGATATTGGCTAAGGCTCTTGCCACCCCCATAGTGCCTTTTTTAGGCAAGGCTCAAATTCTAAACCTACCACCCTAGAAAACAAAAATGGGAAGAAACTAAGGGTAATGCTGCTCAATGCCAGAAATCTAAATCTCAAAATGCATGCTCTCGAGGCCCTTCTCAGTATGGAGAACATCGATGTCTGTGCTGTGACTGAAACCTGGTTCAAGGCTCCTGAGAGCACCCCGGCACTATCAAGTTTTACCTCATATCATGCGTTCCGGCCCCAAAACCCGGACCACACCACAAAAGGAGGGGGTGTATCCATATTCATCAAGGATACCCACACCTCCAGGTTGGTGGCAACGCACGAAGCATCGGAAACCATCCAGGTGTAATTAACCATAGGCAAAATTGCTCTACAATTTGTAGCATGCTACAGGCCACCCTCTCAAACTCAGGAACCCCACACAGCCTTCCTGAAGACACTGGGGGGTATAAATGTATCTCCAAACACCATTATATTGGGTGACTTCAACTACCCGAATATAGACTGGGAACATTACTCAAGCCCCAACTTTCTAGCCCAAAGGTTCCTGGAGTTCATAAATTCAAATGCCATGGAACAACTAGTCACCGTTCCCACAAGAGGAGAAAATATACTAGATCTCATCATCAGAAACATGGGGACAAAATGCTCCACACCGGAAGTATATCCCTCATTGGTGAGATCAGATCACAAACTTATCTCACTGGAAATCCACAACCCGCCCCAACCCCAAACAAAAAAGGCCACAGTGAAGAACTTCTCTAAAGCAAACTTCACACTACTCAAGACTGGTGTGGTATCCTTCAAGGCCCCCGAGCCAGTGGAAACCACAACCCAAGCTGCAGAAGCCCTTACAAATGCCTTCTACGAACACCTCCAGGACTGCATGGATCAGGCAATCCCTAATAAAACCAAGACTCTTTCCACCAAGGGCAAACGTCCAGTCTGGTGGACCCCAGCCATAAACAAACTTTACAATAAGAGGAGAAAGCTGTTACATGATAGAGCAAAATCCATAAAAGAGAAGACACCCTTGATCATTATTAGTAAAAAATACGAGCACTCATAAAATCATCCAAGGCCAAATTTGAGAGAAAAATTGCAATAGATTCAAAAGACAATCATAAGGCCTTCTTCAGCTATGTTAGAAACCTGGGTGGAAACTCCCAGATATGTGCAGAATTAGTCCAAAATGATACAAAAATCACTGAACCCACAGACATTGCCAACATACTGGCAGACAGGTTCAGTGCAAACTTCACCCCCCTCTCCCCCCCAAAAGGAGAGATAACTATCCCAGCGGAGTGTAGCCTCCCAGACATCTCAAATGCGCAGGTGAAAGCTGCTCTCTCTAAAGCTAAAAACACAGCATCAATGGGACCGGATGGTGTCCCCGGCTGTCTGCTACACGAACTCAACGAGGAACTAAACCCGCATATAAGGCAGCTGTTTAATCTTAGCCTTACCACAGGATACATGCCCAAGGAGTGGCGTACAGCAACTGTGGTCCCACTTCACAAAGGCGGTACCTCTATGGACCCTGGAAATTACTGCCCCATAAGCTTAACAAGCCTGGTCTGCAAAGCTATGGAGAGGATCATAATGGAACTCATAAACAAAGACATAGGGGACTTGCAGACATTGGACCCGACCCAGTTTGGCTTTGTCAAGGGCAGATCATGCCTTTTGAACTTGGTCGACTTCTTCGAAACAGTCACCAAGGCCATTGATGAGGGAAAGGCAGTCCATACAGCCTACCTTGACCTTGCAAAAGCTTTCGACACAATACCCCACTCGGATATTATAGAGAAACTTACCAGCTTAAATGTAAACCAATATGTCACAAGATGGGTTGCAAACTGGCTAAAGGACAGAACCCACAGGGTTAGAGTTGCTGGCGCCATGTCAGACTCCAAGCCGGTCACAAGTGGGGTCCCACAGGGCTCGGTCCTTGGCCCCCTGTTGTTCGGCATCTACTTCTCAGAAGTACAGGCAAACATAGGAGGACTATGGCTGACAAAGTTTGCAGATGACTGCAAACTGGGCACCATAGTGAAAAGTACATCGGACACAGATATCCTTCAGAGGGGTCTCACGGAAACTGATAACTGGTGCCAGAGCCATGGCCTGAAGTTAAATGCCAAAAAATGTATAGTCATACCCTTCGGGAAAAACAAGGAAACCCCAAGCTACCATATAGGTGGCAATCCATTAAGCACAGAAGAGGTTATCAGGGACCTGGGGACCCAGGTTGACAGTGGCCTTTCTATTGACACTCACATTGCTAAAGTGGTTAGAAAGACCTTCTACATTGCCCACCTGATCATGAAGGGATTCACATCCAGATCAAGTGAGGTCATTGTTCCCCTGTACTCTTCACTTATCAGACCAATGATCGAGTACAATGCCCCATTCGGGATGTATCTCACCCGACACCTGCAGCAATTGGAGAAACCCCAAAAGTTCCTCTCCAAAAGGATAAAGGGACTCCAAAATCTGTCATATGCTGCCAGACTGAAGAAACTCCAGCTCTATTCAGTCACATACCGCCTGCTCAGAGGTGACCTGTGCCTGACATACAAGGCCATGTCCAACCCGGAATTTATGGACATGCTCCACCTCAAAAAATCCAAATCTACCAGATCCACTAGAGCAAGCGACTTAAACCTTAGCACGGATATAAATAGGACATGCTGGAGGGATAGATTTGTCACCCAGAGACTCCCTATGCTGTGGAATAGAATCCCAGTCCATGTGAGGCAGAGCACCTCGCTGGCTCTGTTCAAGAGAAATCTTGACCGGTGGATGGGAGATCGTAGGTTTACCCGGGAATCATCTCTGTGTCACTGCTGGACAGAGGCACAACAAACTAATGGGCACAGTATTTTTTAACATAAGGGGTGGCATAAGCCACAAAACTTTGGGCTAGGCTTATAAATGCCTTAGGGCAGATAGCCTAGTATAAACCTATGAACCTATGAACCTATATGTTCCATGGAATATATTTAGTGATTGTAGTTAAGCTCAATGAATATCTTCCATATATGTTTACCATACTGACTGCAGGTACATTTTACTGATATGTTCCCTGTATTTTTACCAAACTGACTGTAGGTACATCTCACTTAATATGTTCCATGGATGAGCACCACACTGAGTGTAGGTACAGCTCACTGTATATGTTCAATGGAATACAGTTCGTAACTTAGGTACAGCTTAATGAATGTGTTCCACAGATGTGTACCACATTGACTGTAGGTATGGCTCAGAGAATATGTTCCCTGTCTTTGTACCACATTGACTCTTCAGTACAGCTCACTGAATATTTTCCATGTATGTGTAGCACACTGACTATAGGTATATCAAAATGTATATCTTCTTTGGATGTGTACCGTACTGACTGCCTCATATTTAGTAACTGTAGGTACATCTCACAGCATATGCTCCATGGATGTGTACCACACTTACTGTGGGTACATCTTACTGATTATGTTTCATGGATGCTGACAGCACTGACTGTAGGTACATCTCACTATATATATTCCATGAATGTATACCACACTTACTGTGGGTACATCTTACTGATTATGTTTCATGGATGTCGACAGCACTGACTGTAGGTACATCTGACTGGATGCGTATTACACTAATTCTAGGTACATCTCACTGAACATGTTCCATGGATATGTGCCACACTGACAGTAGGTACATCTCACTGTATATGTTCCATGGAATATATTTAGTGATTGTAGGTACAGCTCAATGAATATGATCCCCAGAGGACCACACTGTCTGTGGGTATGGGTCATTGAATTTGTTCCATGGATGTGTACCACACTGACTGTAGGTAAGCCTTACTGAATATGTTCTATGGATGTGTGTCACACTGAATGTAGGTATGGCTCAAGAAATATGTTCCATGGATGTGAACCATATTTACTGTAGGTACAGCTCACTAAATATGCTACATATTTAGTGACTATAGGTAAATCATGCTGTATATGTTCCATGGATGTGTACCAAACTGACTTTAGGTGCATTTCACTGAAAATGTTCACTGGATGTGCACCATGCTGACTGTAGGTACAGCTCACTAAATATGCCTCATATTTAGTGACTGTAGGTACATCTTACTGCATATGCTCCATGGATGTGTACCACACTTACTTTGGGTAGATCTTACTGAATATGTTTTATGGATGCCGACAACACTGACTGTAGGTACATCTCACTGGATGTGTTCTATGGATGTCCACCATATTGACTGTAGGTACACCTCAATTAATATGTTCTATGAATGTGCAACACAGTTATTGTAGGTACATCTCAATATTGTAGGTACATCTCAATATGTTCCATGAATTGACCATAGGTAAATCTCACTTAATATGTTTCACAGATGTGCAACACATTGACTGTAGGTACATCTCACTATATGTGTTCCATGGAATATATTTAGTGACTGCAGGTATAACTCAATGAATATAGTCCATGAATTTGAACCACACTGACTGTAGGTACATCTTACTTAATATGTTCCATGGATGTGTACCACCCTCACTGTAGGCACATCTCACTGAATATGTTCTATGGATGTTACCACACTGACTGTATGTGCATCTCACTGAATATGTTCTGTGGATGTGTACCATACTGAATGTAGGTACATCTCACCAAAAATGTGCTACGTATGTATACCACATTGGCTGTATGTGCATCTCACTGAATATGTTCTGTGGATGTGTACCATAGTGAACGTAGGTACATCTCGCTAAATATGTGCCACGTATATGTACCACACTGGCTGTAGGCGCTGTGACATTAACAGTGCAAAGCATCAAACTAAAAAAAATAGCTTCAAGCCAGGGTCAGTAAAAAAAGGTTTCTTTAACTGGTAACATGGTAAGCATTTTCATTCTATGAATGTGTAAGAACTTATTCAGACAAAACCATCTTGTGAAAATGTCCTAAAAAATTGACCGTAGGTGATCAGTAGTGCAAATCCCTTCAATTAAAAAAACACACTGCATTAATAGCCACATTATACCCTGGCTTATTAAAAGCAATAAAATTAAATTGTTATTCTGGCTGTCATCTCATTAATATCATATTGAATAGTTTCTAAGTCATCCTCTCTTAGCTCACTCTCAACCTTTTCCATCTTAAAAAGGTTGTTTACTATGCTTGAAAAGAGCATTCTTCTCATCTCTGTTTTTAATAGTCTTAATTTTTTATGAATCCATATCTTTTAATTTTCTACTGGTGCTGAGGAAACTGTATACCATGGGGATTTTTTGCTTAAGGCAGCCTCTACACAATATAAAAACTATCACTACCAGAGCACTGCACATGATAAATGACATTATTTCTTTCGGAATTATATCAGATGTTTACACCCACTATGGTATCTTTAAACATATTCAGTATATATGAACTACTTCGGGTCCCTATGAGATCAATGAAAAGGCTAAAGATCGAACAGGCTAGTGATCAAAAATGCCTTTCTTCAAAATAAGTATTGTGGGGGGTGCATCCCCCACTAATTATATATACCAACTCCAAGATCGCACTACAGTGAGGAAAGAGCAAATTTTTCAATCTTCACTGTACCGCAATCTCACAATACCGATTCTGAAGAACGGCATTTTCGATTTCTAATCCGTTCAATCTTTAGCCTTTCCGTCAATCTTATAGGGACCCAACTATTTCCTATATGCCTACACTGTCTACATCCAAAACATGAATAAGTTCCTTGATTTTTGGATATTTTCTTAGTAACCTTTTCTTCTACATTGCTTCCTCTCTCCAAAATATTTGTGATGTTAATGGCCCTTTTGTCAGCAAATCTAGGAGTTTCTTCAAGAGCCTCACTCAACATTTCATTCCCTCTCAGGACATAATTCCAATGTTTTAATGATGCCTTTAACATTCTGTTGTCATTAGTAAAAGTTATGGGTAAAGTGATTTGTTAAACCTAGTACAACTATTAGTACTAAGTGTAGACCCTGCTCCAAATGAGGTTATAGGTGCAAATTTGTTTTTCTTTTGAAAGAATACTTTTTTAATGCTTTCTCTACTATATCAGTTGGATAATGCCTGTCTATAAAAAAAGAACAATTTCTTTACTTTTGTGAAGAAAAATGTTATCCTTTGGTGTTAACCTAGAGGCCCTAATGATTTCCTTTCTTGCTATGTCTGAGATGCATGCAAAAAAAAGATCTAAATAGTAATTGCCACTAATGGATTTTATGTAAATCTTGCAAAGCTTACCTTTCTTGCCTTTATACACAGTCACATATAAATAATTAATGTAATCATAGTGACAATTCATCTCAAATGTCTGGTAACTTACTCAAACACACATAAAATACCTTTAAATTATCTGCATTAGAGTTCCATAGAAAAATGTTATAAATAAATATTGTGTAAAATACACAATGTTTGAAAAATGAAGAAGAAAATAAATATGTCTCTTCCCAGGCAGTCATAAAATATTAACATATGTAGGCACCATAATGTTACCATGGAAACTCCTGACACTTGATAATATACATCTTTAAAAACAAAAAAAGCTTAGATAATATCAGATCCAGTAAAACACACATTAAGTCTGCATTGACCGGGTGGCTTCCTTCAAATTTGTCTGAATAAATCCTTACTCTCTGCATTCCCTCTTCTTTAAGACTCATGGTGTATAGGACACCGTATCAAAAGTAACTAAAATAGTCCCTTTGTTAACAATAATCTCACTTAGTCAATTCCAAAAATTGAAAGAATCCTTGATCAGATACTTAATCTCACTTAAAATGGGATTGAGATAATTCTCAATAGTAGCTTCTAGGAGCTGTTTTAGAACATCTGGCTACAGCAACTGGCCTAAAAGGAGGGTCTGTTAATTTTTTATGGATTTTAGGTATTCCATGAATCACTGAAAGTCTTAGAAATTCAAAAACACCCTCATTAAACACTTTATTTAACATATAAAAAATTTACTATACTGGCGTATCACTCTGCATTTATCAGCTTTCTTACATTGACTTTCCATCCATCCATCCACAACCACTTTTTTCCATTTGTGGACATGGGGTCAGGGTGTCACTTCAGTGGCAATCATCTACAGACCAAGTTAACACTGTCAGGTGGCCAGCCCTGCCAAATTATTCATCTGGAATCATACTGTAAACTGTCCCTAACTACCATAGACCCACTTTTGTCAGCTATTATAATCTTAATATCAACATTACTTGCTAATATTTTCATTAAAATTCAAAATTTGCTTTCTCTTTTTATTATGTGAATTATTTTTAGAAAAGACAATAAAATGAGCTTTATGTACTTACTCATTTTGACCGTAAAATCATTAGACAGACAAAAAGTATTTGGTTTTCTAAACACACATCTACTCTGTTCTGGTTAGAAAAAAAACTTTAAGATTTAATTTCTAGGAAACAATCTAAATATTATCATAACATCTACTATATCAGATTTTTATCAGGTGTATATTCTACAGCAGTCAGTTCCCTAGAACTTAAATTGACATTAAAACTGTGTTTAATGACCCTCAGCTGGTATATCAGAAGTGGCTTCAGTGTTAAGCTCAGCATCATCTGAATTATCCACAAAACTTGTCACTGCCAGAAAAAAAAACTACATAAGGTTTACTGTTCACTCCACTGTTAATTTACTCAGAAATACAAATTATTTTATTAATGATGAAATGCAAGAAAGTGCATAGGTTATTGTTATAACAAGAAATTTTACAGAAACATGATATGCTGCAGTCATGTACTGGCTGAGTGCTAGGAAACAGCAGATCTCTCCAAAGTACAGCATGTCATGAGGGTTCAATGACTGCTTGATTTGTGATATAAATATACGTCATTATGGCTGTTTACATATAATGCCAGCATATCTTCGACTGCGTTATCTGGACCATGACCAATGTGAGATGATTTATCTGCATAACCTACCCATTCTTTAGTACTCTGTGAATGTAGTACTATCAATTGCATTTAGTTTGTGTACCTCACTCGATTGCCCTGCCAGTGGTACACCTGGCTTTATGTCTGTGAGTAACTCCGGCAGGATTAATGAAGACAGCATCATGGGGTGACTATCTGTCTGAAGTGGTCTTACAAATATTTTTTCACCTTTTTTGTTATGCTACTGCTGATGCTGTTTCATTTGGCAATCTGGGTGTCTGGAGGCAAACTTTGGGGGACAGTGAAGGTTGACTTGCTCTTCCAGGGTGTACCTGAGATATCTGCTTTGTGGTAGCTGAAGGTGTGTGATTGAGTGGGAGTGTAGCTGAACTCCTATGGTGGCTATATATGGGTATACTCAAGCCTTGAGGGAATGGTTGCAGACAGCAGAGCAAAAAAGAACTGTCTCCAAAGTATAAGGAGACAAATAGACAGTCCTGTGAAATGGGGGGGGGGGCATGGATACCAGCTACATGGCAAAAAAGGGATAAAAATGAGTAATAGAGCTGTAACTCTTTACAGAGTGACCTTGACATGATTAATGAAACCAGAGGTCTCCAACATGATTAATTAGTACTGGGAAGATCCTCTATAGGAGTAACATAATCAGAAAGGCACAGAATGATTAAGGAAGTCAGTAAGCCCTGACTTAAAGCCATCATAAGGCCCTTAGGAAAATTAAGAGAATCAGGGGCGACAGCAAGATTGCTAGAGTTGAAAGGTCAGCATACTTAGTTGAGACAGGGGTAAAACCAAAAGAATAATGCAACAAGAAGGTCCCTTTCAGGATTAACAAACTTAGGTAGTCTCTATGTGGTTTATTTATTTAAATTTGTTTGCCAGGGTGGTGGACTGGTACACTACTCTTTTCAGCTACCTCCCAGGCCAGCTGGCAAATGGCATATACACAATAGTTGAGCAGCATGAAGACATTTACGTAGTAATCAGATAATATGCATAAACATTCTCAGTGTAGAAAGAAATTAACTGTGTAAACAGCTAGATATGTGTTTCAGAGATCACCCCTTCTTTGGAACAGGCTTCCTATTCACATTAAGCAGAGCTCTTCCCTGGCACTCTTCAAGCACAATTTGGATCAATGGATAGGGAATAACAAATTAATTCCTGGAATAGTCCCTATGTTCCTTATGGACAGGGGCAATCTGTGAGATACTCAATGCACAGGCAGAAATTCATGCCATCTTCTTGCCCCTAGGGGCCATATATTGGGTAAAATCAGGCTATATTGGCTAGGCTTGTAAAGGCTCTTAACCTGTTAGCCTAGTAATCTTCTATTAACCTATGAACCTATAAACTACCACAATAAATTAGGTTATTGAGATAGTATAAACAGATGCAGAATAAAAAGAATCAATAGGCCCCAGCAAAATTAAGAATCTATGGTTCACCAGAGTTAATGGAGGCCAGGAATATGCAACAAGATTAAAGAAATCAGAAATTCCATGTGAGGATTACATGAGTCAGGAAGTTCCAGTGTAACAGATACAATTTTGATTGATAGACTAAGAAGGTCAAAACATGAATAACAGAGTCAGGGACACTTAGTGGAGCTATAGAAGACTGTTGAATCCACATCAGAATTACAACAGTCAGGTGTACCCTGTGAGAAAATGGGCTTATGTATGTGTCGTGTGTACCAGAGGAGTTAGCAGTCATGGAGTTGCCACCATAAATTAAGGAGGGAGGTGGCTCCAGGTAGAATTACAGCAGTCAGATAATATCAGCAGTTAAGAATCACAGCAGATTTCAAAAGATCATAAAGTCGCCTCCTCCCTTTTTAATCACCAGTCCAGTTGCCAAAGGACTTGTTGTTGAAGACTGATCCAGACATTCTAGGTTTTTCAGAAGTATATATAAAAAATGATGACTAAAACTGCGGTGGTGGTGCTGTGGTACCATTGTCGCCTCACAGTAAGCCATTGTCCTGTTCGATTCTCAGCTAGAGCATCTTCTGTGTGGAGACATGCGTGAATGGGCATACATTCATTGGAGGTTGTGCGTCAGGGCCGGCAACTCGGCATGTAAAAATCTACTGCCAATCATTAGTGGACCGGAGTTCCGCTGTGGCGACCCCTAACCGGGAAAATCCGAAAGACACAACAATATAAAAAATGATGACTGTCTTTTTACTTATATGGGCAGCATTTTTCCTTTATACTTTTTTCCCCTTGTTGCCTGGCAGCTATCAGTTGTCCCATTTCTCTACCATCCTTTCTTTTCTGTTTGGGTGAGAACCAGCCACAGGAGTTATCATCCAGGGATCTAGCAGGGGTTTTCTTAATAATTACCTAATCCAGCCACTGAATGGGAGGGATGTGACCCACACTGGCATTGCAACCATTAGTCCCTCCCATACTGCTGCATGCTTCTGCATACCCATGATGAAGACTACTAGTAAACAGCTAGGTGAGTTGCATGCATGCCCTAGGGTTGCTTCTATGTCTTCCCTACCTCCTCTAATGATATTATAGCAACTTGCAACCTAGTCCACCCACCTGCAACCTAGTCCACCCACCTACCCTTCTCCAGAATGAGCAGACCCATCGTTCCCCTCCACCATCATTTGTTGCCTGCCTGTGCCTCTAATCAAGCATCATTCACCTGAGTTGTGCTCAGGGCTTTATCCCTTTATGCCAAAGAAGCTGGATACATACACAGCACCATTTTTATTATGTTAATTTCAAGCAGACCAGGGGAAAGACCTTGAAGGGGGAAGTTGTACTACTGGTAAAAACAGGGACCCAGCTAAAGTAGTTAAAACTAATGCAAGCAAAAGACAGTGACTCTAATGGTCTCATTTCACTGCTGCTTTCAGGTGGGCAGTCCAAATTCTACACTGCAGTTGCATACATACTCATGTCCTCTTTGATTACCTTTTTGATGAGTTAATTATCATATTAGGAATTGTCATCTCATAAATATAGAATTTTAGGAGGTTTGAAATTACACAGTGGGATGACAGTGGCCCAAATTTTCTAAGACATATGGCCCTTAATTTCTCACAGATGGTCAATGAAGCCATCAGGCCAAACTCAATGAACAGCAATGACAGCTTACTTATTTAATACTCATGAAGAGGCCACAAAAGTGCCACTTGATAAGAGTTTTACCTAACTTACTCTGTGACCACTGTCCAGAGCTAGATTTTGGTTAAACATTATAAAATCTTCTCCAATGTATGTCTCAAGAAGATAATTTTCCAAAAGGCTTGTGACTGTACTTCTTATGGAGAACTTGAGCAAGGTCCTGGTACAAGTGATGTGAATTTTGTGAATGTAGCACTCAAGGCATTCTTATACATCTACTAACACTTGCACAGTACAGATTATTTTATATTAAGTTT
Source organism: Protopterus annectens (assembly GCF_019279795.1). Lineage (NCBI taxonomy): Eukaryota > Metazoa > Chordata > Ceratodontiformes > Protopteridae > Protopterus > Protopterus annectens. Next base: position 95,021,077 of record NC_056725.1, on the reverse strand, counting down.
GCATGATGGAAAGGAAGCAAATATCCATTAATCGCTGTCCAGTTAGTATCAGTTCAGAGACAGGGAGCTTGCATTATACAGATAAGATTATAAACTATAGAGTGCTGATTACTACTAGGAGTTCCCTGCTCACAGAAGAGAGGCCATGGTAGCTAAAAGTGTAGCCATATTCAGATACATAGCAAAATGACAGTCCTAATGGGCCAATCCAAGGCCTTCCAGAAGGTTATGAAGATGTTAAGTGGGGGCTTCAATGATAAGAAGAGCAGGTTAATGTTGGCTGTTTAGAATAAGACCAACTTGGGAAACAATTTCTTTTAGAATCTGGTTGAGAGCAATTCTCCAAATTATGCCCATATACTTCCTCCCATAATCACTGGTGCACATGACATACTTAATATTATCCCTCTGCTATACTTCTAGAAGGTCACAGTAGGAGTAACTAAGAAACTAACACAGTAAAATTCATGAACCTAGTATTAACAACTCAAGAGGAAAGGAAAACTCTGAGCCTTGTCTGGAGAGTGAACCTTCTCTTCTCTCTTATTCATCTGCAAATATACATTCTTGCCTTGTGGCTTTAGGAATGTGAGACTTTTGGAAGTTTGAATATAAAAGAACAAAGCATGTATTTTGAAGTGTGCTGGATCTCTAGAATTATTGTCTTCTCTTGTGAATGCAGCAAAATAGATGAAAGACCAGGAACTGTATTATGTACTTAAATGTAATTGTTTTAACCTCTGATGGACTTAATGTTTTGTGCTTCACTAAGATACCAGGGTGCAGCCTAGGGAAGGAAGCAGACATGGATATGTATTAGCAATTAAACTTTTGTTTTTTAAGAACCATTGCTATGATGAGTAAAATAACTGACTATATCACTTGTTTTTCTATAGGGCCAGGATAATGATGCGTGATAACTACCGGTGGCTGGAGAAAGACAACATTGTGGGTTTTGGCACAGTGGTTAAGGTATTCACCTCATAAACACAAGGTACAAGGTTTGATTGACCCCAGAATATTGGCTAGGCTTAAACCGGCCCTTCAGGGCAGCCAGCTTAGTATTCACCTATGAACTATGAAATAACTATGCTATACTAGAAAAGAGACAACACTGTTGGGTTTGTGATCACCATATCTGTGTGTGATAGTTATTAATTTATCTAACTTATGATAAGGTCTGCATTTCTCCAAGGAACTTAGCTATCTGAAGGTTATTTTTTCTGTAAGTATCCTATTTTATTTCTGTCTGTGTGTTAACCTACATATATTTTCATCTGTATTTGCACTGCTTTCTTTAGAATTTAAGTAAAAGTCATTTATCAGCCTTTAAGTTCTCATAACTGCAGTCCATTATTTATTATATTCATACACGGTTATACATCGAGAAGAAGGTAAGCATTACTTATACTGTTAGTTAAAAAGCTGTATGTCACAAGTCTTCCTTAGACTGTTCAGACATACTTCTACCAGTGAAAGGGATGAAGTCCCTGGGTATTCCAGACAGGGGCAGTAGTGCTGAGCCAGGAAGACTGCTGTGGGAATTGCAGAATTCTGCCAGGATCCCTGGCAATTGTGTGTGTGTGTGTGTGTGTGTGTGTGTGTGGGGGGGGTGTGTGTGTGTGTGAAAAACAATACTTTGTGCTAAAGGCAGTAGATATACGTAGATGGACACTGGAAACATTGGTACACAGAGAAAATGGTTAAAGGGGCCTGGTGGTCCCCCACGCTATTGTACAATGCACAATGCTACTCTGCAGTGCACTTTACAAATGTGTTGGTGAGTAAGCACACCACTGTCCTGTATAGCTTAGTGCTCTGTTGGAATGAACAGCACAGTGCGCTTCTACTATCCTCTGTTCTTTCCACTGCTTGGTGTGCTCTGATCTCTCTGCTGAGAGATGCAAGTTTCACAAACACTGTCAATGAATCACGCTTGACCCAGTTTGGTGTTGAAATATAACTGGTGAATTTTATCCAGAAGCTATACTCTACCCAGATATTCATGATAGAATGCCACAGTCTGTGTCCAGTTTCAGCACATGGCATACAGTTTTGGGTGTCACTCCCTGTGTCTAACAGCATGTACCTATATCATGTTATAAATCTGGATCACTGATACAAATGTAAGGTGAGTTAATACTCATTTTAGAAGGGCTACATCTAAGGACATAGTGTACTTGTGTAAAGGCTGTATGGCACAGGATTTTGAAAAAGGAGTGATTGTTTATTGATTTTTTGTAATATTAGATCTGCAGCTTGTCCAGAAGCCAATGAGGAGTTTATAAAGTTGGGCACAAAGCATGTGTACCTTTGATTTCATACATATCTAGGGAGGGAGAGAGAGAGAGGGAGGGAGATAGAAATTGAAACAAGTCAAGGGGATGACAGGCTGTGGAACCTCAAAGCTGTTTGCATGTAGGATGATTGAAGAATGCACTGGATGTGGCAATTTTCTAAGCAATCATTTTGTAAATGTGACACCTATACTAGTAATCTCACTTATAAACACTTGGAGAGTATCAAAAAGGAGTGATAAATGAATGTCTGAATAACTCTGTGTGAATAAAAGAGGGATAAAAGGTCCAGAAAAAATATCCAATTGAATGTGCAAGAATACTGCTAGTCGCTCCTGTGGCCTGAAGTAAAGATCAGAAAATAGACATTTTTCACATAGCGCTTATGCAAAATGTAAATGTTTGGGCAATCATCTTTCCAAAGATGTAACTATTAAAGTCATGTAGATGTTCATAATTCTGTTTTTTTTTTCATAGTAGAATTTATGTGGCTGTAGACAGTAGCAAGAAAACACACCAAACCAAGCTGGCTTTCACGTGACTTTTTTTCTGGTAGAAATTGCTTAGTAAAGGGGAGGAATGTATGTCAAATAAGTGTAGTACTCAGCTGCCATCCAGTGATGGCTTCTGAAAAATCCTTATTTCAGTGGTTTTGTCTGCTGTCAGAAAACATTGCCACTCATCTTTGAGTGACCCGACGTCTGTTCTCTGGATTTTACGTATATATGCAATGCTCAACAATGGAACAGACAAACAAGAGAAGGCATGAATCTGTGACAAAGAAGTCAGATAAATACAATTTAATAATTTGATACAAGGACAGAAGAGGAATTTTGTGAGCAGTACTTGATGTGTATCATTCATATTGTTCTAGATTAATGTTAGATACATTGTGCTATGGTTTCTCCTGTATTCCAAAGACATGTCATAGGTTAATTGTTGATTTTTCCAGATTGCCCATATGTATGTTTACCATGTGTGATTGAGTATGTGTGTGTGCATCCTGCAGTATATTGGTATCCTGCCCAGGAATAGCTTCTTTATCTTGCATCCATTGAGTACTGGGATAGTTTCCATCTCTTCTGTGACACTCAGATGGATGAAGTGGGTATTAGAAAATGAATAACTAAATGCATTTCATTGATGGAAAACTCCACTTTCTCCTGTAGTTTGACTAAACTCATTTATTGTTTTTCTTCCTACAGTATGGTTTAAATATTGTTTAAGTAACAAGATACCTTCTTGTACTTTATAAAACTTTCATTTTCTTGCCTAGCAATAATAGGAAAGGAAGGCCCACAAACGTTTTTAAAGCTTAACTTCTCCATTGCAGAGGAATTTGTCTCTACCTGCATGACATAACACAGATAGACATCTGTAGTTTACCCTGTCGGGTACTGGCCACAATCTTAGATAGACAATTAGTCCTGTTAATGCTATCAGCTCAGCAGCTGCTGTAAAACAAAAAGACAAGTGTTTTGCACTGCCTTTATTGCAAAGAGGAAGAGAAACAGTATCAGTGCACCTAGCAGACCTTGTCTGTCTTTCTGCATAACAGTACTAATGTGGGTAGTCCTGTCTGGGATGAAAAATGGCAAGTATGTTGTATGTTAATATTTTACAAGGAAAAAATATTTTCTGACTTTTCTCTTAAGTCATCTTAATATCATATAAAGTAGTATATTCAACAAACGTTGTGCATCACAGAGTCTTTATTTTGGTAACAAGATTTTATTTGATGATGACGTCATACATAACTGAAAGTTCCAGTAAGACTGTTCCACTTTGGGCATCTAAAAAGATTGCAACCATAATAAATGATGATATATTTGGTATAGTGATTCACTTGTAAGTGCTATTTTCTGTAACTGCAACAGTTTTATATAAAGTAGTGTTAGCCTTACACCCAGAACTACTGATTTGTCATGCTCAAGGACTATGGTTTTGATGAAGTGTTAGTATGCTGCAATACAACAAACCAAGGGGTAGCAATGCAACAGAAGTGGGAAAATGTAATGTTTGAAGACATTTATGCCTCAGTTTTAAAAAAAATTAACATCTCAAAAATGGATTGTAATTTTTTGTACTGTGCTTTAAAATACTTTTGACCAAAAATAAAACACATTAGCACATTTCTTCAACATTCATGATAGAAACATATTCTACTGCTGCAGACACTGGTTACTAGCAGAGCAAGTTCTTTGATTAACAGCTCTTGAATTGCAGTGCTAGCTTTGGAGTCAACTTAGAAAAAGTGTGGAGAAAGGTCTGTCAGTACTCATAGCATAAGACTAGAAAATGACAATCCTTACAAACGAACTGGAATTTAGCTACTTTCTTTATCAGGAGTTGTGAAATTTCTCTGAATAACTTATAAAAGTATCAGAGAAATGTGACCGTCATTCAGAAATTGTGCAAGACCATGGGCCCTGCTACAGAAGGTGTGCAAAATGCCTATGACACACACTGCTGCCACTGTATCTCAATAGGATAGGAAACATCATCACCTCCATACGTGTAGCATGACTAATATAAATGGGACTTGAAATGGATTCTGGGAAGGAGACAAGAAAACACTAAAACAAGAACAAGTTAATATGTCAGGCTAAAAGTCAACCATTTGATGGAAAAATATTCAGATTTTAAAATAACCATCTAGAGTTATGGTCAGAAAACAAATATACAATGAAAAGCACATATTTTGAGTTTTAATGTGCAGTTTTCCTTTAAGTAACTACCAGAAGTAAAAAAAAAACTCACATAATCAGTAAAGTCTATACATAGGGAAAGTGTTAGTTCACCTGTTATAACAGTATCTAAAGTTTGCCATTTAAAAGGTGCTATTAGTGTTATTTATATTCTGTAGTATAGCCTCTGTTGTTAGTATTAGAAAGTGTCAGTGTCATAGCAGTACATATATAATAGCACTGAACATTTATGAGGTTTATATAATTTGTTGAAGTGCACATATCTCATAGTGAAAACAGGGGGAAGTTAAATGACAAGTAATAGAGTCTGGAAGTACTATGATGGAGTAGTCAAAATATTTTAATAATAACAATACAGAAGGAAATATTAAGGTAAAGAAAAGAGAAAGGTGACAGATGGCTGTGGTGTCAGGGTTATGGTTCAGATGTACCACCAAAGAGAATTTTGGAGAAGAGTAGGGTAGGAGCTGTGCAATTAAATGTCTAAATGAAACGGTGAAGGTAAGAGAGGGCAAGCAAGAAATGGCAATGGTGTGATGTGCTCGCACTGGAAGGACTGATGTAATGAGAGCTGGTAATAATAGTTATGGAGATACAATAATTAGAACACAGTGGGAAACAAAGGAAGAGGCTGGAAAGAAAAAGAGGAAAGGAAAGAAAGAATCAAGGCAGAATAAACGACAGAGTAACCAGAGGTTATGTAAATCAGAGTGGTACCAAAGGCATGGAGAAGGAAATACTACATAAGAAGAGCTGCATTAAGAGACTGGCCAAAAAAGACTAAATTATAAGGCAAGCAGGAACAAAAATATTGGAAGTCATTTGTCAGCAAACAATGGGAATGAAGTGCGAAGGGTCTGAGTTACAAATAAAAAGCAGGGAGAAGATCTGAGCAAGTGAACAGGGAATCTTACAGCGTAGGAACAGGCGTCAGGTGTAACAGTGGTGGAAGTAAAGGAGTCACTTACTCCATGACATCCCCAGTTATCACTGCAACTCTTTATTTGGATAACTTTGGTATTGCAAACTATGGGTCCTGCAGCGGTCTAATTGAAAAGGAACTACAGCTTGAATTCAACAAACAATGCTATTGACTATTTTCTAACAAAGTAATAGCTAACAGTCCGTAAACCAAAACAATGGTGTTTAGGGACAGCTTAAGATTTCATTAAGGAGGGTGCTTTGTATCATCAACCCACTCAAAACTGATATAAGCCATATGGAGGCAATTAAATATCTAAGAGTCTGGCTAGACTCAGCACTAAAAACAAACTGTGTAAATTATGTGAGAAAGCACCTCTGCCTCAGTTATAATGTATTCAATGGAAGTAAGGAGAGATGTCTGCATTACCATCCTCATAACCTAACTTACAATATACACACACCCAATCATAGCACTTAACTCTTCATACCACATTAAGTTGTTGCAAACAAGCATTAACAAGATTTGCAGGTTCCTCATCCTGTCTGATCCTTTTGTTCACCACTTTTCTTTATTAAGGAAGGCTAACTGGTTGCATATAACCACCAATGTAACCTTAAATTCTTACACTTTGAATATTATCTTATCTTTTATGTTAAAAGTACAGCAACATTGAGGAGAAAACAGGTCATTCAAATCTGAAGACAAAAAGGATGCTCATTTAACCAGTTGCAATAGCAGCAGGACTTATGTTACTGAATTTGTAATCTATTGACAACTCCATGGTGATACTCATGCCAGCTAATACCCTGCACCCAGGACCGCCAAAACTTCACCCTGCCATAGCTTTGGTACTGAAGATTTGAGTACATTAACTCTCAAATGACTGACCTTCTGGCTGTAACAGAACACCACAGAAGGTGTATGTAAAGCACATATACCTGTAATCAACTTCCCACTGAGATCAGAAGCAGAAATTAATATAGCAAATGTAGGGTAAAGCTAGTGGGCTTCCTTGCAGATGCTTATAAAAGCTTTTCTTGGAGTGTATAAGGGTTCTCAGTGTCCTGTAAGGCCCAGAGCTAGATCACGATCAAATGGGGCCATAGGAAAGATAATGAACTGGGCCCACAGCCATATCAGTACCTCATTACTTGGCTGCCTCTCCCCAGTTACCATAAAACTCTGTTCAGACCTGTCAGTGTGCATACTGTTTTCTTATTTGCTTTTACACAGAGATTTTGATTTAATATAAAACTTTTATTTCAGATGTTATGACAAAAACACTTACAGCCATTTACTAAACAAGACAAAATGTTCACATTGAAGACTGACTTACCATAAGCAACAGTAAATTTCTCTTTTTTTAAACTTGCATTTATTAAAATGCATCTGAAAAATTATTAAGCAGAAATGAGCTAGGATTCATAGACAAGTAGCATATAGTGAAACACTAAGTGGTATGTGAAAGGTGCAGGAATTCAAAAACAATGTACAGTACTTTTGCTAATAGCCTGGGACAGCACATTAAATGCAAGTGTCCCTCTTCAGGGACAGCTCATGAGCACTGCCTGGTGAAGGTCAAAGTCACGAAGTAGACAAATGAAGGTGAAGGAATCAAACCGTGGACTACAGGAAGCAGTTCTTTAACAGCTCATAGCCTTACTCATCAGCTGCATGTGCAAGACAAATTGCTGAAGCCCAACACAAATGAATTTTACCCCCACATACCTGTAAAAATCAAGCTAAATTAAAAATGTATTCATCCTTAAAATATTAATGTTAAACTTGTAGACTTAATGTTATCCAGTTTATTATATGCAACCAAATAATAAGCACACTGTCAACACTCAGCAAAACAAGCAAACCAATCACGCTCCTGTTTACTATAATATATTCCTTCCTTTATCCCATAACTACTGTAGGATGAAGGAATCAAGTATGTACACACACACACACACACACACACACACACACACACACACACACACACACACACATGTGACCATCAATTACAGTCAGTAGTATCTTAGATGTTTGCTTGCAATCAAATGAATAAAAAATAATGACCTAGAAGTGTATTTTTGGTTCTGCTGCCAGAGCCATAGAGTATATATAGCCCATTACATCCACATGCCCTCTTAACTTCTTAGCCAGGAATCAGAGGCAAAGACTCAAACTCATGAACAGATTTTAAATACTGGAGTCCACTACATTTTACCAGAAAGTCACAAATGTTACAAGGAACAGACCACAAATGTGAAGAAAAATCAGGGAGAGTGAGAACTATGCTGTTTGCACTCAAATACACACACACACACACACACACACACACACACACGATACATAGATGTGACTATCAGTTAAAGCTATTTGTTTGACTGTACACCTCAAATATCTGTTTGAGATAAGTGACTGAATAAATACGTAAACAATGGCCAGACATATATTTTAGCTTGCAGTGGTCTCAATCACATAGTGAACCCATTGCATCTACCCTCTCAACTTCTTAGCTTAAGAATCAGTGATGCAGACCCAAAATCAGGACAAGAGTTTAAATAGTGTTCTTATAGACTTAGAAAGTTGCTAGTATTACTGGTTTTGCATTAGCAAGCATTTCTAAAGGATGTGAAGTCTGAACCACATATTTATTTAGATATTGTAGCCCAAAATACTTTATCAAAAGCAAAAACAAATACAAATTATATGATGTACAGACTAAAGAAATGATGAAAAAAACAGTGGCAGTTGATAACTATGTTTTCTGTACACATGCATGCACATGCACGTGTGTACAAACACACATCAGTTACAGCCACTTGTATGACTATAGACCTCAGATAACTGCCTGAAATCAAGTGAACAAATGAATACATAAATAATGTCCCAGAAATGTGTCTATCTGCTATCAGAACCATACAGTGCAACCCATTGTGACTTCTCTCTGCCCTCTGAACATCATAGCTCAAGAATCTGAGACAGCGACCTAAAAACAACAAGTTTTAACAATTTCTCTTATATACCTAGAAAGTTGATATAACAGCAAGCTTTGCATTGGCAATCATTTCCTGAAGGTTACAAAGTCTCAAACTTGCATGCATGTTTTTATTTATTGACTGCAATCTACAAGAATTTGCCAGACAGCAATAAAATTTAAAAGGAACAGACCAAACCAAATCAGAAATTCTTTGCTATAGAATTATAAGCAAAGTTAAAAATAATGGGATGGGGGAATAGCAAAGGCCCCGAAGGGATACATATTATCTGTGTGGTAACTGGATAAACCCAATGGAAAAATGTCCATTTTCAGGGGCAAACCAGAAGCACTCCCTGGTTAAGTGACTTGCTCATAGCTGTCAAAGGGTGGTAGAAGGAATTAAAGAATTAAACTCTGTATGTTTGACTACAAGCAGCAGTTCATTAACAGCTAAGAGCCTTAAGTGCCAGACAGCGCTAATTCACTTAAAAATGTAATAGAACTACATGTGTGGCATGGGCATGCATTTTTTGAATAATAAAAAGCCTTCTATAGTTATGTAAAGAATCTCCATGGCAATACCCAGATTTTCTCTGAGCTACAGCACAATGGTACCTCATATACCGAGCCAACAGATATTGCCAATATACTGGCCGACAGATTCAGTGCCAACTTTACCTCCCCCCCAAAGGACCAATCACAATACCAGTAGATTGCCAGGCAACCAGCATTACTGCTGCACAGGTTAAAACAACACTGTCTAAGGCCAAGAATACAGGTTTTATGGGACCTGACAATATCTCTGGCTGTGTTCTACATGAACTACAGAGTGAACTGGCACCTCACCTGTTTTCCCTGTTCAATCACAGCCTCACCTCAGGCTTTATCCCTACCGAATGGTGCACTGCTACAGTTATCCCTCTCCACAAAGGAGGAGCAACTACAGACCCTGGGAACTATTGCCCCATTAGACTGATGAGTCTGATATACAAAGTTGTTTTTGTCATTACCTATAGTTGTAGACCAGATGCCATCTCTTCACCAATGCCAAGTTGCGTTGTACCTGCCTCCACCTTGCAGGTGGTACCACAACTACCTCTTCATCCCTGGACTCTTCAGCCTGCTCTTCCACTACTGGCAATAAGGCTATACTGGGACCTGCTGAAATGTTTCTTTGGTGCTGTAACTATTTATTTAGTGCCATATTATGTAGTGTGGCATACACTGTGCATGATATTGCTGCAGTTGGTAGGTGCATATTGCAATGCCCCAAATGATGCATCCAGGCAGTAGAAGCATCCCATCAGTTCAAACTCTTACTAGGTGACAGAACATGTTTCTACTTGGGTGGTGTTATCCACATTCTTCACTGTGAGGTTTCAAATGGGGGACATCATCTACGTCTCCAGAGCATATAGAGCATAGCCTGTAATACACTCCAGGCATACTGTTATATGTGTATAAATAGGTGCACAGAGTCCTCTCTAGGCAAAAAACTGTCAGTGGAAAATAAGGAACTACAAACGTAAAGAATCTCCGACAGTACCACAGCTAGGAGATTTATTTAAGTTAAACAGTACAAACAGTACACAGGTTAGCACTTTCAGGGATCTACCCCTTCATCAGACAACTGTTGAAATTCCACACTTCCTTAAATACTTGAAACAGTCACATGATGATACAAACAATTACCCTAATCACTGTTAATTAAAAAGAAACACAGTTGCCAATGCAGAATAAAAATATAAAACTAAATAATGTAATAAGTATATCATATATAACACATTCCTTATCCAAGCTAATAATTCTGTTAAAACATGCATAGAAAAATACACCTGTAGTACGTCCGTCAAAGTAGGGTCTACATCTACCCGCCCTATTACTCCAACCATCTACGATACATCTATCAATAGTTTTTGATGCAACTGTGTTCAACTTAAATAAATCACCTAGCTGTGGTACTGTCGGTGCTTCTTTACATTTATACTGTTATATGTGGTCTGCTCCTTCCTTGAACAGAATATGTTTATATTGCCCTGTGTAATCCACTTATGTGTGCACCAAAAAATTAGATGACCCCATGGGAAGCCCTCCCGCACAAACTGATGTTATAAGCCAGATGTGTGCCATATGTATGAACCATGGGAACTGCTACAGTGGAGCACAGAGCCTTTATATATAATGGCACCTTGCAAAACCTTCATTTCCCACTGAAGACTTTGTCAAAGTGCCAAGGTTTTCACTAGTTAATAAAGAGTGCTGCTTGCAGCCTTTTTGTCATTTTTTATTTATTTTTATTTATGGTAGTTGCACTTCAATATTATGTATAATACAGTGGGCATTACCAACCACCCTGCAGTTCAGGGAGTAGAAATCCTTCCTGTTGATGTACCTCAGTCCCTGTGGACCAGGTGGGACCTTGATATCAATGCGTATGCAAACTATGGTTCCCAGAATCTCAGGGAAATTGGCTTTGCAGCAAAGTGTTTGTATAGTAGTGGTTCTCGCCTCTGTAGTTCTGGGTAACCAGATGTGCTCCTATACATACTACAGTATGATACTCCGGAACTTGCAGGACACTTTGGATTGAGGACTGTGATATGCCTGACATGTCCCCAGTTGGTCAGTGAAAGGTCCTTGTCTCAGATGGTTAATGTCACACATACTTTTTTGCCCAGTGGGATGAGGATTCCACATATCCCCTTGGATTTCACTTGTGGATAACACAATTCAACTGCTTTTTGTATGGTGCCCCCTTCCACTCCATATCTCCTAGTCTGCCAAGTGCTGTTTTGTTAGGTGCAGACAGCACCTTCAAGATGCAGCACATGGCCTCAGTGGTCAGTGTCACAGGCAGTGGAGGTGATGGTAGTCACTAACAAAAACAAAAAATGACCAGCAATCAACTTTATTTAAACATATATCAAATATTAAAAATGTTTGTAGAGGTATTTGATTGAGGCATACTGGTTTCAGATAAAAGGCCTTCTTCAGTGCCAAATTGAAATTGTAATTAGACCACAACACAATGAAATACATAAATAACTCACCCTCATTAAGAAACACTAATCACAATAAACCATTTAGACCTGGAGAAAATAAAGCACCTAGCCAGACTATCCAACTGCATTACGTTTTTGTTCAGTTTTTCATGCCAACCCAACTTATTCAAACCTTTGAAACATATCCAATTTATAACAGTGAATCTAAATTAAGCAGCAGGATGTTTGAGGGTATGTTTATACAAAGCACAATGTGTACAACAACTTTTAATATCACTGAAATGTTCAAAATATGAGTTTTAAATTATCTAGAAGTCCACCCTACATAAAAAGCTGAACAATTAAATTCAGCTACATATATCAGCCATTCTTAAATGCAAGTATTCAAGCAATGGATATCAAAAACACAAAGTTTATTAGAAGATGAATAATGCTTAGGTTTCATAACAAATTTACAGGCTGAACAGTGTCAACAGGGTAACAACCAACCAATTGTGTGTCCCTTCAATAGAATATTGTACAGTTGGATCAAACTGGAATTTTTTTAAATGATTTAAATAATTACCAATAGTTTTCTCCCATCAATAAGAAAATGAACAATGTGTGAGTAACAACTGTGCCAACTTATCAGATAAAAGAATCCCCCAATGTTTATTAATTACATCACAAAAGGATAGAGAGTTGCTCCCAAAACTAGTGACCATACATAATGAAGCATCCAACTTCTTCAGTTTACCATATTTTAGTAAATCAGATCTATCTATGTCTCTAGCAAGATTCTGTCCCAGATGAATGTCATCAAAGTTGTAACCGCTAGTACGAAATCTTTCTGCCATTTCTAAATTGTGTTTATTAAGCTCATCTTCAGAAGAACAAATTCTCTTAACCCTTAGAAGTTGAGATTTAGGAATGTTCCTAATAACATGGGGTGGATGGCAACTAGTAGCATCCAAAAGAGAATTATAATGAAAATCCTTCTGAAAAAGTGAAGTAGATAGTGTATCATCAACATGTTTAACTACCTTAACATCCAGAAAAGAAATATGATTCAAGCTAAAATTAAGACTAAATTGTAACCCCCCCCCATTTGTTGCCATTAAGATACTGTACAAATTCTTGCAAATAGATAGTATCAGATTTCCACACCATCCAACAATTATGCAAATAGCAATGCCATGTATATTGTGACTAATATCATAGATAAGTTGTTCTTCTAAAAATTCCATAAACAAATTTGCATAAATATGCATGAATGATGCCCCCATGGCGCTGTGCCTTTTAATTGTAAAAACATTCTTCATTAAAATAAAAAACATTTCTGGTTAGAACATGTTCCACTAGATATACCAAAAAAGTGTTAAACCCTGGACTATATAAAGGGATTTCTTCTAACCAAAACTCTATTGCCAATAGCCCAGCCCAATGTGGAATGTTAGTATATAATGCTTTGACATCCAAGGTACACATATACCAGTGAGTATCTAATTGTGCATCCAGCAGAATATTCAAAAAATCTGTATTATCTTGGATGCGGGATCTAACCCCAACCAACAGTGGCTTCAAATATTTTATCAGAAAAGGTAACAATGGGTCAGTCAAAGAGCCCCGGCCCGAAGCTGTAGGCCTACCTGGCCTACCTTGGGGACAAGTAGAATTTTTATGCATCTTAGGCAACATACAAAATTAGTTTTTGTGCAATGGTAGTCACTAACACATCTTGTTCAGGCCATGGCAGCTCCTATCACATCCAAGTTTTATACCAAGAATCCCTGATGTTCAGAAGTGATCTGCAGTGTAACACGATGCATTTGCTTTATATAGTTCTGAACCACTCCGCCATGTTTCATGTCATCATTTGCCGAGTCCATCTGCCTGATATGCGTAGGATATCTAATTTCCATCTTACTATGTAGTAATTTTCATGCATTGCATACTGTGCTATTTTTCTGCAGTTTCTACTAGGCGTACATCTCAGCATAAAAAACAAAACTATATATTAGATGCTTAAGGATAACCTATTTAAATGTGTTTTTTGTAGCTCTATAACATGTCCCTCTTCACTACGTTTCATGCCGTCACAATCATCATTAAAAAGTGTCTGTTTCACATACTCAGAGAAACCCAACAAAGAAAATATGTAAAGCCATATTACTCATTGGCAGAAAAACATGAGTTAGCTGGAACCAGGAAATCACTTGTTCTTTTGTTTGCATTTATTTCTCACACCCCCAAACAGGGTTTTTCCCACCACTATGAAGCCTGTAAAAAATGTGTTTCTCTGAAGCCTGCCAGCTCTGAATCAATCCAATAAAAAGATTAATTGAATACATGGAAGGTGAAGTTCACTGTTTTCTGACTCAATTACTCTGAAGCCAAAGGCAAATTCCACTCACATGTCTGCACTATTCAATTACATGCTTCGCAATAATGTATAAAAAGATTATGTTAATAAAATATGTGCATAAAAGTCATACAAGAAAACAGTAGGTGTTAAGATGGTCAGGGTTATATGTCAGTCAAGCAGTGAGTGTTGTGCTTTGCTTGGATGTGCTGAGGTTTGTATTTGTTTGCCACTGTTTAGAAGGATAGTTTGATTGGCATAACCCCATTCAAAAAAGTGTTGGGGAGGAAAACTTTGAAAAAATTTTGAAAATATTCAAGTTACATATATCTCTACAAGGAGTACACTTAGTATACGTTACTTACACATTCATAGTCCACTGTACAACAGATTATGGCTAAGGCAAAAATGTATACAGTGAGTATCATTATCTGCAACACAGGTAAAGTAATATTATACAACAACCCCCCCATTAATATTCAAAAACCTGCATGCTGATTGGTCAGCATGCACGTTGTAAATCAGAGTTATAGTAATGGAAAAAGGTCCGGTCGCCCGGACTTTTTCCATTGCTATAACTCTTTTTTTACAGCAACGGAGAATGCAAGATCTCCATTGCTTCACACTGTCTCGCTATGTTAAACGTGTTTAACATAGCGAGACAGCTTTAAAAAAGCAACGGAGATTCTCTGTTGCTTTTTTAAAGCTGTCTCACTATGTTAAACCCATTTAACATAGCGAAACAGCTTGTAAAAAGCAATGGAGATCTTGCTTTCTCCGTTGCTTTTTTCAAAACTGTCTCGCTATGTTAAATGGGTTTAACATAGCGAGACAGCTTTTAAAAAGCAACGGAGAATCTCTGTTGCTTTTTTTAAAGCTCTCTCACTATGTTAAACCCATTTAACATAGCGAAACAGTTTGTAAAAAGCAATGGAGATCTTGTTTTCTCCATTGCTTTTGCCCACAGCTCTGATGTGCTGCGTAGGCATACACATGCGCAGTACATCAGAACTGCCGCAGAATACCAGACATCTGCGGAAGGGCAGCAAGGAGGCATTATACAATGCCAATATTTAAGAAAAGTAATTTTTTTTCTTAAATAATGTCATTGTATAATAGCAATAACCCACTTCTGGGTGTGGGTAATGCTGGATTTACCCACGGTCGGCTTTGTTTGGCCACTCGGGCTTCGCCCTCGTGACCAAACCACATCAACCGTGGGTAAATCCAGCATTACCCACACCCAGGCATGGGTTATTGCTATAATAAAACTGTTGGTTATCACTACAGAGGCAGGAATGATTAGTTGTTGATCAAACAGTGTGTGTTGCAGAGTCTCCTGTGTTGGCCAAAATGGAACACAAAAAGTGTAACTCTTAGGTGGAGTATAAGTTTAGCTACCTATTTCACAGGAAAATGAGAGGTGCTTTGCTGTATGAAATTTACATTTAAAAATAAATGGTCATCTGATGGTAATCAAATGAAGATGGTATGGCAACAACAATGGCAATGCATACAGGCTTACAGGCATACAGCTATAAATTTGTCACTGTGTGTATAAAATATACAAGTGGTAGCATAAAGAAAAGGCAAGCAGTGGTAAGCAAAAACACAGTAGGAGATCAGTAGGTGAGGAGGGAACACAGCTGCTGTTGAAAAGAAGTCAGATTTTTAGTTTTTTTTTTAAGTGGTTACTTCAACAGTATGAGATCAGTTGATTATTCAACCAGCACAGGAATTTACTGATTTAGGTTCATAGGTAAGTACTAGGCAATCAGTCTGCAGACCATTACAAGTCTAGTACACCCCCCAAAAAAATCAAAAGTTCTCTACAGCCTGAAGTAGGCAATACAGGATAGACTGGGGGCAAATTTATGCTGTCCAGTTAGTTTTCTAGGTTGACCTTGAACATGGCAAGGAACTCCTCTATTTGGCATGTTGTGGAAGCTTGTTCTAGAAGGAGGGATATAAATGGGCATGCCTCTATCACACCAATATGTCTTATGTATTTCTTTATGAAAGCTTAGATCCTTTAACTGGGTATTTGAGGTTCTGTGAAGGAATAGAGATCAAAGGGGGTTGGATCTTTCATGGTTCAAAAGGCTAGACACAGATCTCCATGAAGGAGTTTACAACAGACTGACAGACTGAGTACAGAGAGAGGGTTACCATTCTGTCCCGATGACTACGATTTTTGAGGCCACTGATCTTTTAGTTATCAATTAGTTATAAATCTCTGAGGTCTCTGAAGTTCATGGATATGTTTAGACAAATACATGCCAAAAGTGCATTATATTTAATAATGGGTCTGGTGAGATATGAGTAAAGGGGAATTAAGACTTCTTTGGATCTACAGGAAATGCCTTTGGAAATTAGATGTGCCAGATAGAAGGCTTTCTGAACTACTGTGACATGTGATGATGAAATAATAAGGAATTATCATTTCATAGGTACTTATCAGGCTATAGATTTGTGAGGATCTTGGGAGGCCTAGGCTTACATTCCCATGGTAGTTTTTAGTCATTATATTTTGCATAAGAATAACCCATAAGCAGACAGATGCAAGGATTTGTTAGGACAATAACTAGTTAACCCTACCCATGAGAGACATGGGTGCTAAACTGGGAATGAATTTACAGTTTCCCATCAATTCATCCAAATTACATTTGAATAGAGTAAGAGAAATATTTCACTTTCTGTGCAGTGGAAGACAGTTCCATAGGAAAAAAATCTCTGTGATACATAATATCTCTCCACCATGGTTTATTTATGTTCATTGCCATTAGGCTTGCAAATATGTAGTAAGTGTGTCAGAATGGGTCTGCCAGGGAAAGTAGCCTGATGAGCAACAGTTTACTGAGTGTGTTGTGTTAGTTGGATTGAGGTTTTTCCATAACCATCATGTCCTGCAGTGTAGAACAGGCTGCTTTTACATTACTGGACTGTTTAGCATTATATCTGCATTGCTTTTACAGTACTGCAGAGATGTTTGTAGGTGGTTACAACGCATGCACTGTAGGAGATCATTGAGGAGCCAAGCACAATTTTCCAATTGCCCCAGGGCACTGTTTGGTTAGGTGATTTGCATACTCACATGCAAATGAAAGTTGAAGGAAACAAACCTGTACAGCTCATAATTTTAACCTTCTGCACTAACTGCAAGACTAAAATGCCTTTCTGCATTGGCTGTCCTCCCACGTGGCAGGCAAAATTCTTCCACTGAACCACCAATAAACAAATTATCAGCAAAAGTGCCTAGATTGCTTATAAGTGTTTGATTGGAGGGATATGTCACTTAAATGGTATTTGAAAATGTTTGTTTTAAATGAACTATGTACTTTTTTCACATTTACTTTAAAGCCATTATCCATGCACAAATTGTTAACAAACAGTTATAACATATCCATTTATATCTGGGTTTGCCTATGTACGATGTATTAATTATTCATAGTAATGACATATAAAGTCTGCAATGCCTACTGGATAAAATAATCTTATACAGATGCACAATTTCTTTGTATAAGAACATCTGTTTGACTGCATCTTTTATATGATGAACTGAAAGGGATGTGAGAACGTTTTGTTTAAATTCCGGTTCTTATTTTGCTTTACTTAAAATCTAAACAGCTGTATAATTGTATTTATTTATTTATTGACATTTGTTAACCAGGTTAGTCCAGCTGAGCCAGGGGACCATTTTCAGTTGAGACCTGAAGAAAAAAGCTCCAGAAATAGTACAAATTATTACAGTAGTTGCAAAAAATAAAAGTAAAATCAACAGAAACATAGTACAAGTCAAAAATTTGAGAACACCAGTACATAGCATAGGTCAAATAACAATTAACAGGTTTAGAGACTATTACATAAGGAGTACAAAAAAGGGGAAAACAATTGTTGTTTTTTGTGTGTGTAATTAAAAAGATAAACACTAAGGATGTGAGAGGAGAGGGAGGAATAAAGGCTGCTAGAACAAGTGCAAGGAGGAAATGAGTTAAGAGGGATTCAGAAATCAGAAGGTGATTATTATTTGTGATACTAAATGGTGAAAGTTTGGAAACTGTTTGCCAGGGAGCTTGATGATCTGTAAACTGTGCATGAATCTTAAACTGTGTGACTTACAAATGGTTTCTTACAGAAAAGTGTAATGGCAGGTAACATACCTCTTAGCCTCTTAATGTAAGAAATCTGGACAAAGACAAAAATAATGGGGGACAAAGACGGATTTTCAATATTGCTCTTATAAAATTATAAAAGTTGCTAGAATAACAGGATTTGTGTCAGACTGCATTTTATGAAGGATATCAAGTTGTTGTTGTTGTGTCTTTCGGCTTTTCCCGGTTAGGGGTCACCACAGCGGAACTCCGGCCCGCTAATGATTGGCAGTAGACTTTTACGTGCCGAGTTGCCGGCCCTGACACACAACCTTCAACGAAGGTACGCCCATTCACACATGTCTCCACACAGAAGACACTCTAGCTGAGAATCGAACAGCACAACGTCTGAATGTAAGGCGACAACACTATCGCAGCACCACCACCACAGTACATGAAGGATATCAAGTATAAAACTCAAATGTCTGTTATTATTCTGTGACTTCAGGCCTCACTGGAGCAGACCAAAGATATGGGCCAAAAATGTAGACATTCTTTGAAAATCTGAACACTTGAGAGCTATGGCTGGTAAGCTTTTTGTATCAGACCCTGAAGATCTGACTGCTGGTGGAGTTGTTATGATGAAGTGCGTATTACTACACCCAGACCCACCTTGACTATGGTTTCTTTTACACTCACACAATTAACAGGTAAAAGGAATGTTCTGTTTATGGAGACAAGGGAATATTATCTTCCAGATGTCAAAATTCCCCCTAATGGCTGGGATTCTAATTTATAGATAAGAGAAGAATTCATGAGGCAAAGTCTATAATAAAACAGTAATAAAATCAATTGTGATAAACCCCCTAAAACACTCAAACAGTAATTCGCAGTCAAAGAGTGGTTAAGGGTAAATTTTTAGAAGCAGTGAGAATTGAGCAGCACACTGGCTGTGGCACAACAATTTTCCATGAAATGATTAGGGAAAATATGGTTGTTCCACTTCTGTAGGCAACTCTTTGAGCTAAGAGATAGTCCTCATTATCAACAGTCACAGCCTGTTAGGGTAGGAGGGACATTCTGTCCTGCATATGGCTGACAAGTGCCACCATCTCTGCCTCAGGGAGTTGCTTTTAACAAGGACCATATGGTATACAGTGGACTTTCTAATGCAGAGGTCAGTGGAAAAGATGTGCATCACTCTAACAATACCCTTCTACATTTCCTGTGCTGTCCTGGCGTAGAATGGTACTTTTTTGAAGGCACCAAAACAGAAATCTAAGAAGGATTATAGGATATTCCAGATGGAGCATGAATGGAAGATAAGCATGAAATCACTAAGAAAAGAAAACAATTTATTTTGGGTTTTTCATTTTTAGGTGAGTAGTCTGAGAAGCATAAAGGACAGGAAGACCAGTTGCATATCTGTCTATATGGCTGGGAAGGACAGGAAGGGAATTTTAGGGACTAGAAAAGCAGATACACATGGTAGTAAAGTTGATGTCACTATCCATGTAGTAATAAATGATTTGGCTAGAAAAGGGCCCCTAATCAGCCAGTAGCCATACCAGGAGTTAGATATGGGCCCTTCATGGGTTGTTCACATGGTAACATACTGAGAAATCCTGCCTTTATATCCCAAGAGTGACATAGTAGCAATTTATATCACAAGGTCCAATAAATGGCTTAAAATGTGGTGCAAGGTTCAGTGGATTTGTCTTCACTAGGGACTGAAGAAATACTTGGAGGGATGCAGACTTGATCATATCTGGAAGGGAACCCGTACTAAATTAATAATTTCTTCAGAAAAGGACTCTAAAAATAATATATCCAGAGTAATCTACAACAAAAACTAATCTGAGATCAGTACTAAACATGATATTTACTTTATTTTACATTTGTTGATGGAGATAGTCCGACTGGATACATGTCCATTTCCAGTGGAGGCCCGGGGAGAAAAGCTCCAGTTACATAGATAAACAAAGCACTTATGAGACAAGCATATATACAAAGTATGTACAATGTAGTCCTCAAGGAGGGACTCACAAAATTTGCAGTGTTTATGATATACAAAACTAGTAGGGTACAACAATGGATATGAGCAAAAATGCATACACTACAAAAATTGAATGTTAACACAGATAAAACAAAACACTAATGAGACAAGCATATTTACTAGGTATGTACAATGTAGTCCTCAAGAAGGGACTCACGAGATTCATGGTGTTTCATAATGTACAAAAACTAGTAGGTTATCACAACAGATATGAGCAAAAAGCGTACTGTACAATATTGAATAAAAGGTAAAATATGGAGTTAATCAGGGTTGGTACAGGGACAAAGCCTGTGTGTTCTAAGATACTGTTTGAGGCCTTTTTTGAAGAGGTTTAAAGAGTGTTCCAGAGTAAGGTTAGCTGGAAGTGAATTCCAGGTTTTGCCAATGAAGTTGGCAAACAGGGAGTCTCCAGCTGAATTAGTAGCTTTGTGTGTGTGGACCAATAATTTGTTGGATGACCAAAGTGGCCTGGGATTATTATATGGTTTTATGATATTTTTAAGTGCAGGAGTATTTTCTGGTTTATTGAGAATTTTTTTGTGCAACAATGACCTGATTAAACTGAATTAAGCTGGGCAATTTGAGCCGCCCTAGGAGTTTAAGGTTGTGACAGTGATGGGTCCTATATGTGGAGCCGGTAGTGAATCTGGCAATATGGTTATAGCAGTGAGCAAGTTTGCTTAGTTCAGTTTTATTCAAGTTGGAGAGAATGGGGGAAGCACAGAGAAGGGTAGAGAGTAGATCACAGCAGGTGATTGCAGTCCTAGCTAACGGGGTTAGGAAGGGTTTATTTCTATATAGTGACCCAAGCTTCTTATTAAGACATTCAGAAAACTGTTACATTTTTATAGTTTAAAATACAAAATAAAACAAATAAAAGGATTTTACACAGATGTAAATAAACAACAAACAGATATACACAAACAAATTATTACATTTTTACTCAGATGGAAAGTTCTAGACAGTGTTTTTAAATATGATAGGGTATTGAATGCCTAGTAGGCTAACCTGGTAGTAAATCCAAGGAGCTCATAGGATTTATAAGTTAAGAAACAATAAAGTGTAGGCATGTGCACACGAGTGATGGTTAGAGTTAGTCTGGATTAGGACAAGGACATAGCCATGGTTTTTTTAAAGTACTGAATCAGACGTTTCTTGAATTGAGGTAGAGAGAGTTCAGATGTAAGATTAGCAGGAAGAGAATTCCAAATTTTGCCAACAGAGTTAGCAAACAGAGATTTACCAGCTGTGTTGTTGGATTTGAGAGTTTGAACTAGTAGTCTTTCAGATGAACAAAGTGCGCTAAGGTTACTGTAGGGGGTGATGAGGTTTTTAAGTACGGGTGTATTATCTGGTTGGTACAGGATCTTGTGTGCAACTGTTAGTTGGTTAACTTGAAGGAGGTTAGGCAGTTCAAGCCATCCTAGTAGATTTAGGTTTGGTTTGGTGTTTTTCTTGAAGATGACAGTAATTCTTTTTCTTGTCTAATGTGGTGGATTTTTTTGTTGATCTATGGGGTTTTTTTTGTGGTCCTCGAAGTGGCCCAAGCCCTATTTCTAAGTAGCATTTTGTGTCTGGTTTCTTTTGAAAGCCAAGGAGCAACTTTGTTTTGGTTCTAGTAGTCCGAGCTGATGCATGGGTGTCAAGGATGGTTAGGAATTTGGTATTAAAGTATATGGTAGTAAAGTATATATTAAAGACATACACACCTCCAGGCTAGTCGGACAGTATGACACATAGGAGACAATCCAGTTGCAGTTAATCATTGACAAGACCCCTATTCAAATCATAGCTAGCTACAGGCCCCCAACTTTGACTCAAGATGCACACTCTACCTATCTGGACCCCTTGGAATCTATCAAGATTCAACCCTTTACCCTGATCCTGAGTGACTTTAACTATCCAACCATAAACTGAAAGAACTACTCATGGCAAACCAGAAATGTCCAGAGATTCCTTGATTTCGTTAAGGCAAATGCCTTGGACCAGCTGGTCGACACCCCCACAAGAGGTGATAATATCTTGGACTTGATATTAACCAACATGAATAATCACTGCAGGATCTCTACAGTGTTATCCTCCCTGCTAAGATCCAACCACAAAGTGGTCACTTTTGAAGTCACCATCCCCCCCCCCCCCAGCTAGGGTCAAACAAAAAAACTTCTCCAAAGCTGATTACAACCTTCTGAGAGAAGGTATAAACAACTTCACAGCTCCCTCCCCCTCCAAAGAAACTGGCAGAAATGTCCAAACATACACCAAAGTACTATAAGAACATTTATATAGCTGCATGGAATCAGGAAAACCTGACAGGACAAAATCCTCCTCCTCAAGGAAGAGTAAACCTGTCCGGTGGACATCTGCAATAAATAAACTATATAATAAAAGGAAAAAATTGCTGTCCAGGACCAAGAAGGAGCAGGTGCCTAATTGGAAGAAATCTCTCCTTAGCCTGAACAAGCAAATAAGAGCACTAGTGAAATCCTCCAAAGCAAACTTTGAGTCCAAACTGGCCACATCAACTAAAGACAATCACAAGGCCTTCTTCACATATATCTGCAATCTCAACAGGTTCAGTGAAAACTTCACCCCTCTGTCCCCCCAACAGTAAATCAGGGTATCCCCCAGCACCTGCCCCCCTCCCTTTATCTCTAGGGAGCAAGTCATTACTACTCTGTCAAAGGCAAAAAATAAAGCCTCCATGGGACCTGATAACATCCCAGGCTGCATCCTACATGAACTCAGGCAGGAACTTGCAGCACCTTTAGGCACCCTATTTAACCAAAGCTTGACTACTGACTTCATCCCAGCTGAATGGAGGACAGCTACTGTCATCCCTTTGCACAAAGGTGAAACGTCCACCAATCCAGGAAATTATAGACCCATCAGCCTAATTAGCCTGACCTTCAAGGCCATGGAACGGATTTTCATAGACCTCATTAACAAGGGCATTGGCAACCTCCAAACACGTGATCTCACACAGTTTGGCTTCATCAAGGGGAGGTCATGCCTGTTAAAGTTGGTTGACTTTTTTGAGACTGTCACCAAAGCCATGGACAAGGGGAAGATGGTGCACACTACCTACCTTGACCTATCCAAAGCCTTTGATACTATTCCCCACTTGGGTATAATAGATAAACTCTCTCAGCTAGGCATCAATCCATATGTTACCAGATGGGTAGCAAACTAGCTCACTTATAGAACCCATCTAGCCAAAATAGGGGAAAACACCTCAAGCAGTAGACCAATAATGAGCAGCGTACTCCAGGGATCGGTCTTTGGGCCTCTGTTGTTTGGGATATACTTTTCTGAGGTGCAGGCCAAAACCAGTGGGCTATGGCTGACCAAGTTTGCAGATGACTGCATGCTAGGCGCTGTCATCAATTTCCCTAGTGATGTGGACATCCTCCAAGAGGGTCTCACCCAAACAAATGACTAGTGCCAGAAACATGCCCTCATACTGAATGCCAAAAAATGCATCATCATTCCCATTGGGGAGAGTGAAGTACCTACAAATTATCACATTAATAACAAGGTTCTAAGGATGCAATCAAGTCATGATGGACTTGGGCACCCAGGTTGATAGCAAACTGACTTTTGACCACCATATTGTCTCCATTGTATGGAAAGCTTTCTACATGGCCCACCTCATTAGTAAGGGCATCTCATCCAGGGAAAAGGAGGTCATAACATCCCTGTATTCTTCCCTTATAAGACGCATTATTGATACAATGCCCCTTTCGGCATGTACCTCATAAAGCACTTGCAGCAGCTCGACAGACCAGAGAGGTTACTCACTGGGATAATCCAGAGCTTCAAACATCTACCCTACAGAGATAGGCTAAAAGCCCTGTCCCTCTACTCAGTCTCATACAGACTTCTCAGAGGTGACCTCTGTCTGGCATACAAAGCAATCTCAGACCCCACCTTGATGGGACTGCTGCACATCCACAAGTCAAGCTCCACTCGAGTATACATTCAGGCTGAGCTTTTTATTTCATTTCTGCATTCTACAACTGATTTCCTTGTATTTACATCAACATTTCGTACAGCTATGATTGACTATTTAGATGTGAAACTTTCGAAAGATAAAGTCAACAGGGGGTATGTACCACAGATTTTTAGAAAACCCACATACTGTAACTCATTCCTACACTTTTCTAGCTGCCACCCGTTCCACCAGAAGCAGTCCGTTATAAAAGGCCAATTGATAAGGGCAGCTAGAATGACCACACTTGAGCTCGATTTTCACCAAGAGTGTGATTTACTTAGGATGATGTTTGAAAAGCGTGGGTATCCTAGCGACCTTATTGGAACTTTAGTCAGTGAAGTTTCTGACAAAAGAAGACTTGGAATCATCTCTCCCATCCTTGGGCTAAACAGTTTAGAACAGGACAGTCTTGTTCCTCACATGGTAGATTGTCAAAACAGTGTATTTGTCCCAACACAAATTCCATTACAAATTTTAGCCCCTAACTTCAAAGGTAGATTTATCACTACCTTCAGTAATGATAGTGGCCAAGTCAAACGTATTTTATGTAAAAACTGGCAGTTTATCTTGAGTGATATTTCACTATTCAGTAAACTAGGTCCAGTTCCAAATATTGTATTTCGTAGAGGCCACAACCTTAAAAACTTACTTGAATGTGGGGGGCAACAACTTAAAACACATAGGTATGCTGGAATGAATTTGTGTGAATCTTGTAGGATGTGTAGATTCATGGAAGTGGGCAATACATTTTGTATAGGTGACAACAAGTATGAGATTAAATTTAAACTCTACTGTAATTCTAGACTAGTAGTCTATATAGCAAGATGTGTCTGCTGTCCCACATTCTACGTGGGGAAGACTGAACGTAGACTGTGGGACAGGGTTTATGAACACACCTATGCTATTTCAGTCAATAAAATTGACAACCCACTAGCAAGACATATAGCAAATAATGTGGGCCACAAATTTACCTTCAAAGCTATAGATCAAGTTCAAGCCAATTTGAGAGGTGGCCCACTGAACTTACTTTTAGAGGAACATGAGCTTGAATGGCAAATCCATTTGAATACATTTGTTGTACCAGGTTTAAATGATGCTTGTAACATTGCCTGTCTTCTGAAACTAAGAAGTTTGAGACGGTAACTGGTATTTTGCTTGAATATAATTCTATTCATTTTAGCTCTACAATATTTTAGAGAGATATACCTGGTTGATTATTCCGTAACTTTGTTATTGTTTGAGTCTAACAGTTTAATGCCTTCTGTATAACTATTTATAACAGTTCTGATGACACTTTTAATCCAACAAACTTGCAGTTTTTGTATTTAGGTTTTATGAACACATGGATTTTTAGCAAATGTTTCTTTAAGAATTTGACTTACTGGAGGTGTGGTCATCACATGACATGTCTCAATTACTTATAAAATACTGTTTGAAACTGTGTATCTTTTCTGAAGAAGTTGCCACATTACAAGCAATGAAAACCGCTTCAATAAATTGTTTTATTTTATATTTTTTGGATTCCTGACACTTCCTGTGGTGGGTCTTGGTGCTGCTGACTTGGTTTTTGTGTTTCAGAAGATCCACTCGAGTAACCTGCAATGCAGGACCTCAACCTGGTCTGTGACATCAATAGGACTTGTTGGCAGGACAGATTTGTGTCCCAGAGACTCCCCCTTCTGTGGAATGGACTCCTTCTCCACATCAATCAGAGTACCTCATTAAGCCTTTTTAAGCACAACCTGGATAACTGGATGGGGAACAGAAAATGCACCCCTGGGATTCCACCTGTGATCCTGTTGGACAGTGGCATCGGATGCTAACTTGTCGGAACATGGGCTAAATTCTTTGATAGGCATGTAAGGGCCTCAGGGCCAGTAGCCTAGTAACTTCCTATGATCCTATGAAAATGTAAAGTACTATCTATCAATACCTAAAAATATAGGTTAAAAAATAAGTTATATGATCTAGTGGCTTTGATGGAAAATCAAATGTACAGTCAAGTAGTACAGAAAGCTGTAGAAAATCTGTAAGAGTGCAGAGAGAGGGCTGCCAGTCTGTCCTGGTAACTAAGATTTTTGAGGCCACTGATCTCTTTAGTTATGAATCTCTGGGGTCTCTCAAGTTGAGTGATGTGTTTAGACAAATCAGTTTTACTCATCAGTTGTATTGTGTGAACTATTAGAAAGGTCAGTACTAGTCTCATGTTTAGCAGTGCTCAGTGGCCACAACAGAAGAGTGTTTGGAGGCTGTTACAGCAACTTAAAACACTTCATTCAGATTTTTTTAAGCCAAATTGAGCATTTAACAGCTTCCCAGTGCTCTTCTTGGATGTCTGAGATTACTTTGTTAAGGAGATTTCTGAGCTGTAAACCCCTTACTGATACTACACTATTTTTCTCTAACTTTTGCGTTACATAGGCTCAAGTAAAGCTCCATGCACTACAAATAATTATGATCGGGTCTCACCAATCTTAACCCCAGAAGTTATTAATTCTTGACATGAATGTCAGACTTCGCCAAGCTTAGCTCTCAAGTTGAATTTCTTGACATCCATGTCTTCACATACCATCCTGGTATGGAAAAGAGACCTGATCATAATCATTATGTCATGCATAATTAGTATTGGTTGAATAGTTTTCTATTGGCGTGGCACAGACATGTGACCGTTGATAGTTTTTAAACTAGTTCTTGACATATGTATATGCTCTCTGATGAAACCTACGCTAAAGGAGATGGAAGTGCTAAGTCCTGTGTTAAACTGTTCTGCATATGTCTGACTAAGTCACTTTTTGTTTTTACGTAAAGGGAGTCTGAAAATGAAAACAAGAAATAGTAAAAGTAGTCTGCAAATATACAGAAAAGGAATATCGGTGTACTCTACAATTTCAGCATTGGAAGAATGGGTATTTCAGCATTTATTGCATTTAAATTGAAACCTGTGTGCTGAGAGACAGCCTTACAAGACTACCTGCAAATATATAGAGCCGAGTATATTTTTCTGTATTATTCTGTATTATAGAGCTAAAGTGTTGCTTAGATATCTGTTGTCTTACTGTTCTGCAAATATACAGAGATCAGTATATATTTTCTGGGTTTTATAATTTGCACTGTGATTCCTCACATCTTTGTTGAAACTGTCTTCCCTACCCCCCCCCCCCACTGTTCTTGGTTGTAGTTTAAATTTGGTGGCTTTTGCAGTGCCCGCCCCACTGTAGATTTGATCTAGGACACTCCCCCAGTCCCATCTCTTTACCGCATTTTACCTAATAGATCCTTTCTGCACTTGCTTTTAGTCCTTTTTAATTTAATTGCATTTTTTCAAACTGTGTGTGGACTAATATTGCTACATACTCAAATGTGCCAGCTTGCACTGCATGTGAATTGTTTTTACTACTGTTTTTGCTACTTTTCTGAAAAAAAAATTGTAAGCTTGTTTCCTACCTTTCCTGTAATTAGTGTTCCAGATACAGATTTGCTGTATCCAGGACTGTTTGTAAGCTTCTGAGCCCCCCAAGCCTTTCTGTGTTGGAGGGAAGCCTTCTAGCTTATCAGTGGGAGTGGTAAGCATTAGGTAACCTGTCTACCACATAAGGAGTGGTTCTGGCCCAGAATTTGTAGTTATTGGCCATTTGAGCGGTCTTCCATCTCTTTCAACTTTCTGATTTGAAGGCCTGCATTTGCACTTGTTTCTGTCCTGTAACTCCTGGGCCCATCTCATTTGCTCACTCAAAAAAAAAATGTATCTGCTTTAACTGTATTTGTGTTTCTTCCTACTTTATTGTGCTTTTGCGTCATCTTAAAAGTACTCAATTGTATTTATTACTGCTTGGTGTAACTCATTTTAAGCCTTTTAGTTTAAGCACTTGGGCTACAGACCAGTTGTTTTACATTAAGAAGATTTGTGGTCTGCACTGTAGTGGCAGAACAGGTAGCTTACATCCTTCTAAGTTGGGAACTGCTGATTGAGGGCTCAGTGTCTGTTATTCTAAAAGTGTATTAATTCTGGTTTAAGCACTTGGGCTTCAGGTCAGTTATTTTACATTAAGAGGGTTCGTGGTCTGCACTCTTGTGGGAGGAGAGGCTGGACTCTGCCCTTCTGAGCTGGGAATTTCTGGTTAAAGGCTTATAGTGCCTGCATATTTGAACTGCTTCTTACTGAAATTGGTACACCTTGTTTGCTGTAGCATAGACTAGATCCAGGCCTGCTGAATCTAGCTTTGTTTGTATGCTTGTTGTTTGTTTGCTTGTTATTTCACTGAAACACTAATTCCACCTAAAACGCGGCTTTCCAGCGCTTCTGTGGATCCCTAGTGATATCTGCATTGCTTACTGAACTTATTTCCTTGTTTCACTTGAAAGAAAGTTACTGTTTGTTGTTTTTGCATTTAAGTTACCTGTAACACATTGCATTTAAGTTACCTGGCACTTGCTCACTAAAGCAATTATATAAGTCAGCACTAAAAAATTAAAAGCACTACACCCTCACAAACTCCCCTTGAGTACCTTGTTCCCCATTGGCCCTTTTTTCAATTATAAAGGAATTCCCAATACTATTCTAGCATGTCCAAAGGTCAGTTGTCAACCTCCTCTCCGGTCCAGCTGGTGAATCTGGGAATCTTGAGGCAATGTTACAACTGCCTCATGTACACAGACAACCCTCTCCTCCTCCCAACAAATTCCAACACATGTGAGAGATGCAACCATATAGCCAAACTGGTGGCTAAGCTCTCTCAACTCAGTACTGGCGTAACCAGTCAGGAGGAGAAGGAAACCACACTCACTACAATTCCAGTCTCACATAGACCTACCACAACAGCAAACCAAACACATAAACACACAAAAACATACTCGGAGGCTCTAAATAAAAATCTGCCTAAGCAGCAGAGACCTCCAAAGCAGGCACCAAGCAACCGCTACCCCAAAACAAAACACGTGCAACACATAGCTCACAAAGCCAGTGTGCCGAACAGTCACAGCCCTTAAGGCTAAACAACACACCTGATACACTTGTAATAGGTGACTCTATCGTCAGGCACACTGACGTCCCACTCACCAGGCTGAAGAAGGAGAAGGTCATGGTGAGCTGCCTGTCGTGCACTAGGATCCGCCACATAACACAAGCACTCAGGTCACTCCTAGGCAAGTACAAATATGACTCAGTCATTGTCCATGCTGGTGTGAATGACCTGAGACGTACCTCCCTGGACTACATGAAAAGAGACATAGAGGAGCTCTCTGAGCATGTAGCCCAGGCCGGTATGACCCTGACCTTGGGTAGCATCTTACCCTCACCAAGAATGATGTCACAATATGAAGACAAGATGATCAATTTCAACACTTGGCTTAAGTATTGGTGTCATTCAAAGGGGATCCAATGCCTGTCAGCCTGGGATGACATGCTCGACAAGCCACGATGCTTCGCTAGGGATGGCTTGCACCTGTCACCCATGGGCTTTTGGATATTGGCAAAGGCTCCTGCTACCCCCATAGTGTCTTTTTTAGGCAAGGCTCAAAAGACAAACCCACCTCCATAGGTATCACAAGGGATAAGAAACTAAGAGTAATGCTACTCAACGCCAGAAGTCTAAACCTCAAGATGCATGCACTCGAAACTCTCCTTAGCATGGAGAACATCGATATCTGTGCAGTAACAGAAACCTGGTTCAAGGCTCCCGAGAGCACCCCAGCACTACCAGGTTATACCTCATACCATGTTTTTTGGCCCCAAAACTTGGACCAAACCACAAAAGGAGGGGGAGTATCAATATTCGTCAAAGATACCCACACCTCCAGGTTGGTGGCACAGCACGAAGCATCAGAGACTATCCATGTGCAACTAACAGTGGGTAAAACTGCCTTCCAGTTTATTGCCTGCTACAGACCACCCTCCCAAACCCAGGAACCCCACTCAGCCTTCCTAAGAACACTGGAAAATATGAAGGTCTCTCCAAACACCATTATATTGGGTGACTTCAACTACCCAAACATAGACTGGGAGCATTACTCTAGCTCCAACACCCTAGCCCAAAGGTTCCTAGAATTTATAAACTCAAATGCTATGGAACAACTTGTTACCACTCCCACAAGAGGGGAAAACATACTGGACCTGATCATCACCAACATGGGGACTCTATGCTCCAGACCAGAAGTGTATCCCTCACTGGTAAGATCAGACCATAAAGTAATCTCACTGGATATTCACATCCGGACCCCACCCCCTGCCCAGAAAACCACAGTGAAAAACTTCTCTAAAGCAAATTTCACACTCCTCAAAACCGAGGTGGAATCCTTCAAAGCCCCCGGGCCTGTGGAAAATACGGCCCAGACCGCAGAATCCTTTATAAACGCATTCTATGAACATCTTCAGGAATGCATGGATCATGCAATCCCAAATAAAACCAAGACCCAATCCTCCAAAGGCAGACATCCTGTCTGGTGGACCCCAGCCATAAACAAACTATACAATAGAAGGAGGAAGCTACTACATGATAGAGCAAAATCCCAAAAAGGGAAGGCATCTCTGATCAGTATTAACAAAAAACTATGGGCACTCATAAAATCGTCTAAGGCCAGCTTCGAGAGAAATATTGCACAGGGCACTAAGGATAATCACAAGGCTTTCTTTAGTTATGTTAGGAACCTGGGTGGGAATTCCCAGATATGCTCAGAATTAGTCCAAATTGACAAAAAATACACCAAACCCACAGACATTGCCAACATCCTAGCTGACAGATTCAGCGCAAACTTCTCCCCCCCCCTCCCCACCAAAAGGGCAAATATCTATCCCAGCAGAGTGCTGCCCCCCTGACATCTCAGATGCTCAGGTAAGAGCCGCCCTCTCCAAAGCAAAAAACACAGCATCAATGGGACCAGACTGTGTTCCAGGCTGCATCCTACATGAACTCCAAGAAGAGCTAAACCCAAACATAAAACTACTGTTCAATCTCAGCCTTACTACAGGATATGTACCTAAAGAGTGGCGTACAGCAACAGTGGTCCCTCTCCACAAAGGTGGTGCCTCAACGGATCCTGGAAACTATCGCCCCATAAGCCTGACTAGCTTGGTCTGCAAAGCTATGGAAAGGATCATCATGGACCTCATAAATAAAGATATTGGGGACCTACAGACACTGGATCCTACCCAGTTCGGCTTTGTTAAGGGCAGATCCTGCCTCTTAAACCTGGTCGATTTCTTTGAAACAGTCACCAAGGCCATTGACGAGGGGAAGGTGGTCCACACAGCCTTCCTGGACCTCACTAAAGCCTTTGATACAATACCCCACTCAGGCATTATAGATAAGCTCACCAGCTTAAATATAAACCCCTATGTCACTAGATGGGTTGCAAACTGGCTCAAGCACAGAACCCACATGATTAGAATTGCTGGAGCCATGTCAGACTCCAAACCAGTTACAAGTGGCATCCCACAAGGCTCAGTCCTGGGACCTCTCTTGTATGGTATATATTTCTCGGAGGTACAGGCCAACATGGAAGGACTGTGGCTGACCAAGTTCACAGATGACTGCAAACTGGGTGCCATAATCGACTCTCCAGCCGACACAAGCATCCTCCAAAAGGGCCTCATAGAAACAGACAACTGGTGCCAGAGCCATGGCCTCAAGCTAAACGCCAAAAAGTGTATAGTCATCCCCTTTGGCAAAAACAAAGTGCCCACAATTACCACATAGGTGGTAATCCATTAAGTACAGAAGAAGTAATTATGGACCCAAGTTGATAGCAATCACGTGGCCAAAGTGGTTAGAAAAACATTTTATATAGCCCACCTAATCATGAAGGGATTCAAATCTAGATCAGGGGAGGTCATCGTGCCTCTTTACTCATCCCTCATCAGGCCCATAATTGAGTACAATGCCCCTTTTGGGATGTACCTTACCAGACACCTGCAGCAACTGGAAAGACCCCAAAAGTACCTCACCAAGAGGATCAAAGGGCTCAAACAGATGCCATATGCTGCCCAGTTAAAGAAACTCTAGCTCTACTCAGTGGCATACCGCCTGCTCAGAGGTGATCTGTGCCTGGTGTATAAAGCCACGTCCAACCCAGAATTAATGGACATGCTGCACCTCAAAAAATCCAAATCCCATCGAGCTACATGCTCGAGCGACTTGAACCTCAGCACTGAAATAAATAGAACATGCTGGAGGGACAGATTCATAACCCAGAGGCTCCCTTCACTCTGGAATAAAATCCCAGTCCAGGTTAGGCAGAGTCCCTCATTGACTCTCTTCAAGAGGAATCTTGATGAGTGGATGGGAGATCGTAGGTTTACCCCGGGTATCACTTCTGTGTCACTGTTAGACAGAGGCACAGTATACTAACCTTGAAAAAGGGCATAGCAAAATTCATTTAAAATGGGTAGTGAAAGCCAAACACACTCTGGCTAGGCTTGTAAATGCCCTAGGGCAGATAGCCTAGTATGAACCTATGAACCTATAATAAAGAAATGCATATTTCACTGCATGGAGATGAAGTAAACTGAGAACCAGCAAGAACTATTTATAAGCAATTAGTGGAAAAAAAATGGTAGGTTGCAGGGCTAACACAACTAATTAAGTACAGCCTTCTGACTCAGGGTAACAGAAAGGTGTTCACATCATTACGTGCATATGGTATGCAGAGGCCAACTGACTGTCAATGAGGGATGCAAAATGTATTAATATAAGAATCAGCATACCAGACATTATAGATTAGATGTGCAGATGGTGTATGTATATCTGAAAAGTAAGATAACGCATTGTACTCCAGAATAGTTAAATAAATACAAACGTATCTAGTCTGCCTAACTGCTGCAGCTCACTCCCTACTGGATCCCAACTCCTGCCTTCCATCTTATCCCCTGCCCTTTTAAAAACATTAATTAGGTTTGCTTTTGTACTACCCAAAACCCAATTCCATTTGTGCACCACTCTCTTACTAAAGTATTACCTCTCCATGCTCAAGATGAAGGCTGACTCAGTCATTTGAAACTCAAGACATCTACCCTTCCATTCTTTTTCTTCATTTCATTTCCTTCATTTATGTTGTTGATGATATTGTGAACTCGCATCATATTCTGTAAGGGAAAACAACCACAGCTTCTCCAAAATCTCTGTATAAAACTTACCATCCATCTATTTTGTCACACTTATTGCCTTCTTCTGTAAACTTTCTGGCATCTTTGCTTCCGTATCCCTTTACAGTTTATAAAACTGAATTAAATATTTCAGAAGATGTCCTATCAGTGACTTACAGAACAAGAATGTTATCTGTTTGTCCCTTGACTTCACACATCTGGAGATTTTATTTTTTTTATTGACTTATTGCGTGTTTGATAATGAGGTAGGTAGACTAGTGGAACACCTCTATTAATTACTTTCCAGACCTTATGGTAAGGATAATACAGGTTACATAAAATCATGACAAATAAACGATAAACAAATTGAAAAGATATAAGCAAAACACACACATATATATATATATATATATATATATATATATATATATATATACTGCACTTAACTAAAGTTTTATAATAAACATAATGTAAGTTATGAGCGTGTATTGTATAGCGTGGATGCACAGTAATAGAAAAATAACTTTTTCAGCTGTAGTGCTGAGTAGTACAATAGTTCTAAGTTTGTAGGTAGCATAATACATGAGATGTAAACCAACATCCTTTTGGCTATGGGTGATATATTTTTTCACTTTCTGGTAGTTTATTGCTATAGTTACAACTAGTTCTATGTCCTTATTCTACTTCTGTCTTCCTGAATTGTACTTCCTCTTCCATGCTGTATGCCATCCAGTTTTACTGCTCCCACCCTGCATTTTGTAGCAATGAATCTTAGGTCCTGTGTGTTAGTCCATGTCCATAGCTTTCTCAAGTCTTTCTTGATAACTCCCTGCCTATGAAGTATGGTTCATCCTACTATTTGTATTGTCTAAAAATGTCAGTGTCACATTCTTTGAGTGATGATGATGACAAATACATTGAACAATGCATTCCCATGATGGCTGCATAGAGCATTTCATGACTTTCATGACTTATGTCCATTTCTCTTGACAGTAAACTTCTCCTTTCTACTGTCTCTGTCCTACCTCTAATGACCTGTCCATTCATATAACCAATTGCTGTCCCGTCCTGTATCCTTCTGCTTGCTTGCCAGTTTTCTGTGTAGTACTGAATTAAGGTCTTGCTAAAAACAAAGTCAATGACATCTTCCAGTTGCCCCTTATATACTACTTAACTCACTTGTTCACTCACTGATTCATTTAGCATGTTATTTTGGCTTTGGCTAATAACCCCAAAGTTGTTGCCCTCTAAATAAATTGAACCAGTGTTTCCCTCAATACTTTCCTTGCAGCTTACCGGTATATTCACACTTAATAGGCCCCAGTTTAATTAAGCAAAAAAATGTAATGGTTCAGATCAACAGAACTTAGAACTTACTCCAATTTTAGGTGATCTTTGAGCTAGTCGTGAGAGTTACTATGGGTGAGAGTTAGGCACAGCCCTTTTTATTTATTCAGCATGACTAAATAGGCATCAATTACATGGTCTTTGAATTAAAGTGTCACAGTCAATCTCCCTTATGTATTTTCTTAAGTGGTGTCAGACTCACTGAACATAGCTTCATGGACTGATTTTGTCCCTTCCTCTCCTGGGGTAGCATTACAGTTGTACATTCCAGTATGCATGAATTTCCTCACTGGCCAATAATATGTTGAACAGTTCCATTAGAGGCTCTGTAACACTCCAAGAAGTTTTATAAGACTCTAGGTAAGTATC
This sequence comes from Protopterus annectens, assembly GCF_019279795.1. Taxonomy (NCBI): domain Eukaryota; kingdom Metazoa; phylum Chordata; order Ceratodontiformes; family Protopteridae; genus Protopterus; species Protopterus annectens. The sequence goes on along the minus strand of NC_056725.1, from coordinate 94,985,900 downwards.
CCATACACCCTTGTGCTTTATTATACCTGAGTGAAAGCAGCTCATTCTTCATTCTCCATTGAATGGTCATTCCTATGATGCCAGGAGTAATGCCAGGCTACAATAAACAGTTAAAATGTAATTTTTTTTCTTTTCCTTCACACTTATTCATCTATCAGACTGTTGCTCTTATGCCTTAGAAATTGTGACTTCTGTCCCTTTTAATATAAAACAACAGGAAATGTGTTTGGATGTGTGTTAGATCTCCAGACTTGCTGTCTTCTGTTGTGAATATAGCAAAAAAATACATAAATAAAAGATCAGGACATGTCTTTCCTTTGAGATGTAATTACTGTAGTTTCTGATGGCCTTAATGGTTTGCATAACATTAAACCACACAAGGGTAGACTCAAGCAAATGAAGCAGTCTTGGATGTGCATTGGCAATTTCTACTGCTATTGTGACAAATAAAAAATGATTTTACTACTTTTTATCCTGGTATCAGAGGTAGTGTCATGTGATGAACATTGGAGGTTGGAGGAAAATCATAAGATCTTCCCATTGTGGTAAGCCTTTCCAATTCTTAGACTGCCTTACTGCTAAGGTTTCCCCTCATGGGGGCTTCAACACAGAGGGTGGTCTCATGGGCAAAGCTGAATGATAATTTGCAGTCGAGGGGAGCAACTAATGTTAATTAGCCATGTTCTTACTCCCTGCAAATGTCAATGGTTCCTGATTTGCTCATATAAAAGGTCAGTGTCTGAGAAAAAATTGACTGCTGTAAAAACACGTCAATCATTCATTCAGTCCTATGACAGTACTCCCCTGGAAATGTCAGTAGCTCCTGATTTGCATACACAAAAGTTCAGTGCTGGAGAAAAAATGAATATTGTAAAAATACATCAGTTATCCATTTAGCCCAATGACAGTACTACCAGTATAGGTAAGTTCTTTGAAGACATGTGAGTTGGGGTGTCTTAGTGTGCATATGTATGTGGACCTCCGTATGCATGTTTATATATGTGTGTGTGTGTGTGTGTGTGTGTGTGTGTGTGTGTGTGTGTGTGTGTGTGTGTGTGTGTATATGCATTTGTCTGATTGGGTAGTCGTACTAAGGGGCTAAGGGGCTAGGTAGGGAATTAAAAGTCTGGATGTGTATGTGTGTTGGAGCATGTGTTTGGGTGAATGGGTGACTATTTCAATCACTGTGATTGACTATGGGGCTGCTTGTTTGTTGATGGCTGGATATGCATATGTGTGTATCTGGGAATGCCTGAGAGAGTGTATGTGTGTTTTGTGGTGGGGTGCCATTGCCAATGTGATGCATGGATCACTAAGGAGAACATCAGTGCGGTCATGTTTGACAGTGTTAGTGTGGGCTAGTGTCAGAGATATCCCAATGAGATGACATTGAGTTATTTTTGATTGAGGCCATAGCTGTCTCTGAATCACATTTTCTTACCATTGTGGTATTTGACCAACCTGAATTGGACAGTTGTCATGAGGCATGACACTTTGTGTGAAATGCTATGCTTCAAGAAGGAGGTGGTGCTGTCTTGTTTGTGGTGGACCCATCTGTGTGTACTAGTTATTCATTTTGTCTAACTTACCACAGTTAGGGAGCTGAGTTTGTTCTGTATGCATCCTACTTTTACTGCATTTGATTTCATTTATGTGTGGATAATTACCTACACATACAGAAAACAGTTTAAATACAGATTAAATTAAATTAAAGGGACTAACTTTAATGATTTATCTCCTGTCCTCTCCAGGAGCTCTGAACAAGAATAAATAGAACAATATTAAAGCCGAGATTTAAATGCATCTACCTAACTAAGAACCAGCGGTCTGGCAAAAAAACAAAACAAAAAGGGATTAACTTTACTGAATGTTAATATCCTCCCCACTGTACTGCATTTAATATTTGTATAAGGCTGCACTCACACCACCGAGCTGTACTCCTCCCCTTCTTTTTCTCTTTTGCCTCCATCTAACTTCTGAATCCCACTACTATCTACCCTACTGCTTTTTCTCCTCATCTCATTTTCCTCTTTATCCCTTAACAGATATTTATCCCACTTGACTTTTAATTTTTGACTAGTTCAAGGCAAATTTAATCCAGTCCTCTGCTCTAGCCACTGCACTAGCAAGACGCTAATTACTGTTTTTACAGATTGGTTATTTTTCCTGCATTCTGCCACAATCTGGGTCCCCTAACACAGGCAATCACTATACGATGTAACCCAGTCACACAGTTTATGCATTTTACTTTCACTTTTCCACCCACAATGCCTTGCATAATTTAAAAAATCCCCTTTTAGCATTCTGCATCATCTTTCCAAATATTCAGCTGTATCTCCCTCTTTTACCTGGACCCAGTGGTTTATAAAAGCTGCATTTGCATTTTGCTAAATAGCATTTCAACTTTTACTAAGGTATCTAACACAGAATTCATTTCTTGCTACAACTGCTACTTTAACTAAGATTTCTTAAACTGACATTAAACCATTATAGGTTGTTTTCTTAAGCAACTGCAGTATAATCAAGGTATTCCAACCTACTTTGTGCTCCTGATACAGAAAAAGCTGCTTTGCTTGTTTGATTAAGTGACTTAATTTCAGTCAGGGTATTCTAACTGGTTTTGTGGTCTTTTTTAGCATAATGTGCAGTGTGTTACTATGTTACTTGTTCTTAGCTGTAAAAAAAGCTCAGATTTCCACTCAGCTGCTCTCACCTAGCAACAGGCTCTCTATCGATTCTTTGTGACCAAAGTTAATACCGCCCTAACATCTGCATTTTTTAACTATAGGAATTTAGCTTATATTTGATGTAGAAGTGCATTTTAATATAGGCATTAGCTTGTTTCTTTTCTGTATGAAATGCCGCTCTAGCATCTGCATTTTTACCACAGGAATCTATCTTTTACTTGATGTAGAAGTGCATTTTTACTGTAGGTACTTAGTCGACATTTAATGTCAAAGAACTTTAGTTTACTGGATTGCAACTGCTAATACTGTTCAAAAATATAAACAAATTATCTTATCTATTGTTTGTTGCTTAGGACAAGCTATGTAAAATATTATACTGACTGTTCTGTGTACTCTGCTGCTTAACCTCATTTATGAAACTGTATTTCTGCTCTATCTCCTACCCCTCCCATTGCCTTCCAACTACACTGTGCAACACTAAACTCTCCTCAACTCCTAGATATAGGCTCGTCTCCTTTTCTCCACTAACCTATACTAGGCTGTCTCTATAGTCAGACACCACAACCATATCTCTCTCTCTCTCCCTGTCTCTCTCTACTATCCCTATAGACATCTTTATGGTGGTCTGTCATGTCTAATCTCCTTCTCCTTTCTCCCCTTTTTTTTCTCCTATGATTAACCTTCCATCCTTTCCAGGAGATCTGAACATGAATGAATAGAACAGTATCACAGCTGAGATTTAAATAAATCTACCCAACTTAGAGCCAGCAGTCCAGAAAAATACAAAACAAAACAAAGATTAATGTATGTTAATATCCTTCCTATTGTACTGCATTTAATATTTGTGTAAGGCTACATGTACACCACTGAGTTGTACTCCTCTCCTTTTTCTCTTCTCCCTCCACCTAGCTGCTGAACCCCCACTGCTATCTACTCTACAGCTTTTTCTCCTCACCTTGTTTTTCCTCTTTATCCCTTAACAGATATTTGTTCCACTTGTCTTTTAATTTCCACCTAGTTCAAGGCAAATTTAATCCTATCCTTTGCTCTGGCCACTGCACTAGCAAGGTGTTACCATTCTTACAGATTGTTAATTTTTCCTGCAGTCTGCCATGATCTGGGTCCAGTTTGCTCTGTTCACCCTTGCTGTGCTCAGCCTCACTCTGCTCATCTACCCTACCCCCATTCCCACCCACCCACATTTCAATTACACTTATACTTAATTAAAACCCTCCCCAGTCAACTCTCCAACCAATCACACACTTTCTAATTAACCTCTAACCACATTCCTCCCCTAAATCACCTAAACCACCTCCCTCTTTTATATTCTCTATATCTAACTCTCCCCTTCACCTTCACTCATCCCTCCATCTCCAGACTCATTATGCCCTTTAAATTACCCCAAAATGGTCTACCCCAGTCATACAACATTTTACCTTCTATCTCTAACACTTAATTTCATACTGCTAGCACACAGCACCACACTCAAACCTCATAAAATCAATAGATCCACAAAATGCTCTACAACTGACACAAGCTTTGAAAAACAAACATTAAGTTACTCCAATATTTCAGCCAGTCTACTTAAACCTCACATCTTCCTATTTATAAGATATACAATATTACAACTCTACCATAATCCCAAACCCACACTTCACCTAAAGCTGCACCTAATACTACACCTAATAATAAAACACATTCCTCTTACCCACTATCACTTGTTCCTCTCCATCTTATCCCAGAGCAGGGATATCCACTCCAACCTTGGACAAACCACAGCTTCTTTTTCCTATCAGACACCTCCCCCTAACAAACTATTTTAATCACACTAAATTTATATAGTATATGTAACAAAATAACAGACTTACATGCATGGTTATCACAATATTTACCAGATATAGTGGCACTCACAGAGACATGGCCAAAACTGAATACTCAAGACACAGTACTCCCCCCCCCAGGATACAACATAATAAGAACTAATCAAATTCACAAAAAAGCTGGAAGAGTAGCACTAATCTACCCTAATACACATGCCAAAATACCCTATCATAAGCCCATTCCAAAATTCTGTAACACTGAAATCCTTACCTCCCATTTACAAATTAACAAATCTAAACAAATATGCATTGTAGTGTTGTACATTCCCCCCTGGGCCCGATATTCCCATACTAGAAGACATCTTATCCTGGATCTCATAAAACATTTATGATGAAACAATTATCATGGGTGATGTAAGCATCAGCTGGCAAAAATTAACTTCTGACTTCCCAGCTAATAGCTTAAATCTCTCTGGATACACCCAACTTATCACTACTTCCAACCAGATTTCAAAAAGGTAACATTTCAGGAACAATCCTGGACTGGATCCTAGTCTCTGATCCCAACAAATATTCTAACTCAGGTACACAGGTACTCTTACAAGTGTATTAAGTGACCACCTACCCGCATACACTTACAGGACACGTATACAACCCAAAAGACTCAATTAAAAAACTTCCTGCAATCTAACCAATTTTAATAAACAACTTTTCACTAATGTACTAAACTCCCTAAACTGGTTCACACTAAAAACACTTCCCTTAGACGAAGCAGTTATCCAATTTAACAAACTTTTCCTGGACACTCTTAATGGTCTAGCTCCACTTTGCACCAAAAGAACAAAAATAATTTATGCACCCTGGTTAATTAAATCTACTAAAAAGTTACTAATAATCAGAGACAAAACATGGAAGGACTGGCAAAAAAATAAAAATAATTCAACCCTATAAAACATTAGACAATTACATAATCAATCAAGCCAAAAAGCAAGTAACTATGATAAAAAACAGTACTTTTCACAGCACCTAAATGGCCATAAAAATAATCTAAGAAAGTTCTGAAATACCATTTCAGCACTTCTTACCCCTGGATCTAAGCAAACCCCCTACCAAGTCATAGATAAATCACTATCCCAAATAGCAGAACTGTTTAATACATATTTTATAGAAAGCATTGCAAACTTAGTGAATGACCCAAACAAAAACAATAACCCTAACTCTACCCTCAATCCACCTCCTTCTCATACACCCTCCATACTCTGTGCCTCTAGTTTCCCCTCTCCTCAAAACATTTCTACCTCACCACCTCAACCTCCTATATTGTCATTGCAGCCAGTACCTACTAACTTATAAGCAAACTACTACATAAATTAAAACCCTGTTTTCCCTCCAGTGACAACCTCCTTTCTGAATTCCTAAAAGTTGCTGCCGATGCTATTGTCTACCCTGTCAGCATTCCATTAACAGATCCATCACTGAATCTCATGTCCCCTCCCTCTGGAAAAAAAAATTATCATAACTGGACTACCCAAAGATGGAAAATCTAATGTACTTTCCAACTTCCGATGCATTGCCATACTATCTCCTCTTTCCAAGCTTTTAGAAAAATGTGTTCACAAACAATTCCAGGACCACATACTTCACAAAACCTACTTACACCCACCCAGCACAGTTTTAGGCCAGCACATAGTACTACAACTGCACTAATTTCCTTTACACAAACAATCAGCAGGGCAAGAGACTGTGGACACATAACCTCAGCAACTTTCCTAGCTCTTTCGAAAGCTTTTGACATTGTGTTATACACCCTTCTCAACAGTGGTTTACCAGTTATATTTCTGGCAGACAATAATGCATTAAATGACAAGGATGTCTTTCATAATATCTCTTCAACAAAACTGGAGTTCCTCAAGGGTCCATTCTTGGTCCCTTCCTCTTCAATACCTTCATAAACTACCTGTATACTGCTTCCTACCAAAGTTCCCTTATCCAATATACAGATGACTCAGCTCTCATTTATTCTTCCGACAACATAACACATCTCAAACACATAATCAAACTGCCTTCTCTTCCATTGAATCCTGGCTCACTAATGCACTACTCAGTCCTAACAAAACAAAACTCCTGTTTACACCTAAGCCACCTTTGGAATTTGACATTTATTCCCTAAATAATGCAGAAATAAAAGTAGTTTCACGTGCAAAATTGCCATGGGTAACACTAGCCAATAAACTTTCCTTTGATCTACACATTCACAGTACTGTAAAGAAAACACATCACAAGCTAGGGATGTTCTACCATCACAAAAGCTTCATGGATACATCCACCAAAATAACACTGGCCACAACCTACTTACTTCCCTCTTTACTATATGGCACCCCTATCTTAACCAATATCCAGGTTTCACTAAAATTAAGCTTGAATCCTGTTACAACAAAATAGTAAAATTTGCAATAAATGTCTCTTATTCCAAACATTGCTGCAGTGCCCTGACTGCATTTAATTGGCTCGAACTCCCCTTATTATTAAACATCCTCCAATTGACCTTTGCTCACAAAATCATCTATAAACCTAACAATTGTCCAGCCTTAAAATCAATACTCCAGACAAACATACCTACTAGGTCTCTTTGTTCTGAAGATAAGCAACTACTAACTCTATATAGACCCCACAAAAATGCAGGAAAATGTCTTTATTCCTATCCTGTGACCAAACTATAGAATATATATATATATATATATATATATATATATATATATATATATATATATATATATATATATATATATATATATATATATAGCTAGGTATGCAGCAAACACTACATTCAGATCTCACCACTGCTCTACCCTAAACATCTAAACCGGTTAGAGCTTCCCCAACTCTTACACCTGTCCCAGCTTAACATGGCTTACAAAATCTTTTACCATCCTGAAAGAACTCCTTCACTACAAGGTTTACTAGAGCCTTATTCCTGTAGCAGAATTCTGCACTCTAACAATAAACCTTTCTTACAGATCTCAACAGCACACACTCGTGCTGGAGAATCCATCTACTTGCATTATATTGACAAGATTTTGAATTCTCTACCTAGTAACATCAAATCTAGCATTACTTTAACTAAATTTAAACAAATGCCAAAAACCCACCTTACAAGTAAATGGCTCTGCCCTTGCTCTGCTCCAGATTAAGAATTCCCTACTCCTCTTAGATAACTTTTCTTCATACTAACACTACTACCCTTGACTTGACTGTTGATTTATGTATTATTATTATTATTAACTCATAGGTACTCACTCAAGTGGGATCTCTGCTAACCAACAAAACTTGTATGTTAAGTACATGTTAATCCAGTTGTATCTTTATTTCTACATATTTCCTGCTGTCAGTCTCTGTAAACCTATACACTATGTCCAATTGTATATCTTGTTTTACTGATATTGCCTCACTTAGGCTATTTGTAATCTCTTCTCTGTCAAGTATTTTCTTAATTATGTTTTTTTTATTTTGTATTTCTCTGTGTGGAGCTTTTCTCCCCAGGCCTCTGCTAAAAAATGACATGTTGTCCAGTCAGACTATCCCAGTAAACAAATGTAAAAGAAATAAAAATAATAAAGATCATGCGAGATTTGGGAATTTGCCCTTATCCCACTGTTGTTTGATCTTGGAGTTGATATATATAATATATAGAGGGTGTGGGGTTCCACTGGAAAAAAAATGTTAGATTGCTGTTTTTGTATGCAATAAATTGACTTAATGATGGGACAATCATATACATATACCTACATACACACACAGAATCTATATTTTTTATATATTTATGGAGCATTATTTATTTCAGAGGAAGATAACTGCTATTTACCATGTTGCATAGCAAGCTGTGTGGCATGTCTTCCACATTTGAATGCTTAGACCTAGTAAAGAAAGGGATCAATTTGTATGATTTCATATTTGGTTTAATTTAAGAGCAGTAGGTAACTGGAGATCCCTGACCTGCCAGGCTAGTGGCACTACTGTGCCAGGAAGAAAACTGTGTAGAATTGGAGAATTCTGCCAGCCTTCATGGGGAATTTTTTTACATATGCCTGAAAGAGGAACTGAGGGAGATGTCAGAACTGGGAGTAATATAAGAGTCCAACAGTCCATGGGCCTCATCAGTGGGGTGGTGCCAAATAAAAATGGCAGCACTCATTTATGTGTGGACTACAGGAAACTGAATAGTCAGACTGTGATGCTTTTTTCTAAGTATCTAAGTAATATTAGCATGACCAAAGGTACACACAGGTACCCCTTGACCCCTACAGCCAGATATAGGTTAGCATTTGCTGTAGCCAGTCCTGATTATAGTTAAGAATTCATGATACATGGAGATGCTTCTAATTAGGTGTGGGAGCTGTTATTAATCAAGTGTTCTCAAAGGGAGAGGAACACTGTATTGTGCACTTGAGTTACAGACTTCAATCTTGGGAGGAGTCTTATGCAGCCATAGAGAAGGAGACTTTAGGTACAAGCTGGGATTTGCAAAAGTTACAACCCTACCTATATGGCAGAAAGTTCAGTGTGGTGACCTACCACATCCCTTTGAAATGTTTACATAAAGCAAGCAGACACAATGTAAAACTTATTAGATGGAGTTTAGCCTTGCAGGAATATAATATGACTAGTCAACATAGATATGGTATGACCAAAAGTAATGCAGATGGTCTACTTAGAAAATAATTTGGGCTAATATAGCAAAAAAAAAAAACAAAAGTGCATCTTTGTCTCAAGCTTTGTGCCTTGAGGGATGCTTCCAAAGGATTTGCTTGATGCTCTTAAAGGCGGAATTTTCAACCCTGAGATAATACATGCTGAAAGAGTCAGTTAAAAATCAATATGTTATTTCAAAAGTCTCTCTCTCTTGCACATCTGCAATTAGACTGTTGTTCTTTTGGCTTAGAAATGTGTGATCAGTAAAACTGGTTTCATTACTTTTTTCTCCCATTTAATTTGCCAGGTCTTTTGGGTTTCTAGTACTATGATAGGGAATGGAAGTCATTCCTAAGTCAAGGTATGATTATGAAATTAGTATTGTTTCATTCTTTGATATTAGCCAAAAGTGTTCTTTGCAGCACCTACAATGTGCCCAGAATTCATACAGAGTTACATGTATTGATATCTAAGTATGACTGTGGGAGATGATTTCATGTTATAACACTGTGTATAACTATGTGTGCTGTAGTAGCCAGACGAAAGAGGAGATACTTCCTTGTTTGTGGTGATCCATCTCTGATTACTAGTCATTAAATTAACTAACGTCTGACAGTTAGGGACAGTATTTCTGTAGTAAGATAAAGCCATGGAATGTAGGAATCTGGAGCTTATTTTTTTGCTTTATGCAGTTTGTCTACTTTATTGTCTTTTATTTTATTTCTCTGTGTATTATGACCTCCATATATCTTAATCTGTGTTTGCTCTGTTTTCTTTATTATTTAAGTAAAGCCCATTCATTCATCTTTAAACTCTTATCGCTGACATCATATACGTTTATGGACTGTTACTTATCTTAGAAGAGGGTAGTCATTACTGGCATGATTAACAAGCTCTGTAGCCTGTCTCCTACTAAATTGTTTAGGCCTAATACCAATGGAAGAGATAAGTATGTATAATTTCATATTTGGCTTAGTTAAGAGCAGCAGGTAAGTGAAGGTCCATGGCTTGCAAGGGCAGTGGCAATATTACCATGCCAATGGAAAGTTGTGTGGAATAGGAGAATTCCACCTACTTTCCTGAGAACTGTGTGTGACAGTGTGTGTGAAAATAATTATTTTTGTGAAAGGTGGCTATTGTGGATGAAGGGGTACTGAAGACATGAGTTCACAGACATAGCAGTGAGAAATGGACCCAGAGGTGCATGGCCAAAGTTTTAGCTCTATAACTGGCCTGTATGTAGCCCAGTCTGGGTGTGGACATTGGAAGCTGATATCTAGGACAGCAGTGCATATTCCCAGCATACTGCTGTGGCCAGGTTGTGTTTTGTGAATGAATTATTGAAAAAGACTTCTGTGCATTTTCATGCTATTACTTCACTCTTGGTTGGCAGTGCTGGGACTCAAACCATATCAGGCCTCCTTCCATCCTCTGATTTCCTGGTTGATTTTATACTACTTCCTGTTTGATCTTCTTTTCTTCCTCTTTCTTCTAGCATGCTCCAACCTTCTACCTCTGCCGTCCTGCTTTGCCAACTCAGACGTAATCCTCTATGTACAGAACAGCTGATGGTGCTACTACACAGGGCAGTAACACAGCTAGTGAACTGATCTGTGGAATATTATACCCACACAGGTTCATAGGCTCATAGGAGTTTACCAGGCTAATGACCACAAGGGCATTTTTAAGCCTTGCCATGGATCCCAAGTCTCTGATAAGTTCTGATAACCCTGATAAGTGTAAGCAGGGGGTTGAGAGATGAAACATTTACAAGCAGGAGCCTGGGAAATGAACTTTTTACAGATTCACATAAATTCTACAAAGGGAAGTTGCTAAAAAACTCAGAAGATAGAAACAGGATAAAACATAGAACTGTATATTTAACATATGACTCATGAGTTATCTTTGATATTTGCTAATTGCTGCAGTACCACTTGCTGTGAAGCAAACTATTTTGATTTCTGATAATTGTGGTCTAAGCCAGTTTGCAGCTATTTGCTGGGCATCTAATAGGAAGAAAGAGTTACATAATGTCTTTGGACAGATGCTGCATAACAAGATGTGGCTGCATGCCATTCAGACTCCAGCAGTGGAGGTACATTTCCCACCCCCATTACTTATGTGTGACCAGAATGGCACAGACAAGGAATCTTTTGACAAAGGAAAACCTCTGGGGCTAGACAAACAAGGACAGATTTTACATATGCTTAAAAGTCTAAATGACAAGTCAGAAAATACAGAAAGGGAGAAAAATCTCTGGGCTCATTGAATATTGTGTGTCATACTAAGTCGATCACTTGAACAATAAACATGGCTCATGGTTCTACATTGGTCCAGGGAAGGGCTTACAATATCAAAGGCCTCAAAAGGGATGATCAGTTCCAGCCTCAACCCTGAAACCAATCTGGATAAATAAAATCACTGCTGTATGGTACAGGATGTCATCTGATAGTTCTGTGTATTTAGAACACTAGAAAAAAACAAATAAAGGTGCAAGCTAAACACCAGTGATTAAGGTAACAATTGACAGAAGCGTACATGGAACACTAATACTTAAGACACAAAATGGGTAATTGCATCAGATGGATACAATGAGTATGGGTATGCATGGTTGAAAGATGTAAAAGATAAAACTTTTAGCATTTGAAGAAAATTGTCAGCAACCACCTCACAGATGTTATCTGTGATGACTGGTGACTTCAAAGTGGGGAGGCTGCAAGAATCAACTGATTGGCTGTGTCCCAGCACACACACACGCACGCACACACACACACACACACACACACACACACACACACACACACACACACACACACACACGTGCACATACACACACGTGCTCACGCACACACACACATACATACAGACACACACACGCACACACACATACATACACAGACACACACTCACACAAACACACACACACCTACTTATTAACACCTCTGCTATTACCCTCCTGACAATATTTTGGAGCTTAATAGTATATTATTAAAATAAATACATACCATCTTACTGGTTGTCTATTGAATAGAAAACATAAAAATATTTAATAAAAAAAGGTTTCCTTTTTTTTATTCTCATGCCTGCGCGTGAACACATTCAACTGAAGCACAGTGTCCTTCAGATTTTGATTCTCATGCTGTCTCAGGCACCAGCCATTTTAGACAGCTTGTAACACTGGAAACATCTGCTCACATCTTTCTCTAGCAGTCACTGAACCACTGTGTGCATTCCCTTTAAACAACAGGAAGAAGGGTAATAAACCATAATCACCTTATTCACCATGGTGGTAAACATCCATATGCCAGGCTGTTTAAGAAACAGCCCATTTAAATAAACCAACTTGTTTAACAGAAAACAGAAATTCATGCATGAGCAGTATTTACCTGCATGAGTTTTAAGTCTTCAAACAGGAAAGTCAACTGTTTTGCAGAAACTAAAACTAAAACAAGTGAAACAATTTTTTTAAATCAGCTTTTTATTCAGAGGGTATGCAGCCCAGCAGTCTAGTACTACCAGACAACCACGGATCTCATGCTGAAGCCCTGAGCAAGACAGAACAGTCCTGTTACTGTAGCATAACACACAAATCTGGCTAACACATTCACACAGCAGCCTGTTTCAGGTAGCACTACTGTTTGTCATACATGACTCACATACAGTGTACCAAGTTAGATAATAAAGGAGGAGGAGCTAGACCATTTAGAGCCCAGGACAAGACTGTCATGTGGTCCCCCCCCCCCCCCCCCGAGTAAAAAAAAATACATACATTTTGAACAGGGATGGGAAAAAATGCCTTGATAACAACTTTTGACAAAAGCATAGAACAAAAGGGTCAAAAACATGTCGGAACAGAAAATGTTATTAAAAGTTTTACACATTTTTCTGAGTTAATCATTTTACTGTCATGTGATACACAGCCAAACACAGCACAACTTTAGCAATTTAAATTAATGCTGCCAACTGTATAAGTATATATGCTGATACCTCAGAAAAGTTAAACTATTTAAGGTGCCCCTATCCTAACTTACAAACCTCTACCCTAAGCAAGATGGAACAGTGCTACAACAAAGTTGCAAAGTTTGCCACAAACTCTAGATATCACACACACACACACCATTGTAAACCACAACTAGAGCTAAACTGGCTTGAACTCTAACCAACTTGCCTTTATTCAGCTATCCACCTTGCACAACGTTATTTTCAAGCCTACTGCCTGTCCTGCACTAGCCAATCTAGTCACACCTTACACATCAAATCAATCCCTACAATCAGAAGACAAAAATCTCTTAGCTATCTCAAAACCCACAAGAAAACTAGGTCACTCTCTGTATTCTTACTATGGAGTTCACCACCTCTAGCTATCAGGTCTATGCCTGTTCTAACCCATTTCAAAGCTTCTTTAAAAAGTCATCTCAAAAATACATGGCTAATCTCTTGCATAAAGCCTGCCTAATGCTCAGCTCTTTCCTCTTCTTCCACACTAGCCTCATTCTCCTCTTCTGTCACATTTCACTCTGTCACAGTCTGCAAGGGCCTAAAGCTCTCCTAACTCCATCTCTGTTTCTATACCATATCCTTAAGATACTGCTCAGGCTGTAATGTCTCTATTCTTAGCTCTCTCACTATCTTTCTGCATCACTAACTTTCTGGCGATTATTTTCCTAACTGAAACCAACATTCAATTTTTTTCATGTACTATAACAGTTAATGTCATACATTGCACTACTTACATACATACTACTTTTGGACACTATCTACTCTTAGGCTATGTATATGGTGAGAGTGACTATTACTATCTATGTTTTAACTCTATAGAATTTTCTAGATATGTAATCTTGCAACATAGCTTCTTTCAACTTATTTTTGTATAGTATTTATAATGTCATTTGTATTGTATTGGATTATACTGTATTTGTTCTGTATGTGGAGCTTTTCTCCCTAGGCCTCTGCTGAAAACGGGTTCTGTAGACCCAGTCAGACCACCCCGGTAAACAAATGTCAAATAAAATAATAAATAAATTAAAGAAAAACAGATATTAAAAATAAAGAAATAAAGCAGAATTCAGCACAGTTCACATCGCTTCGTAGGTACAGTCCAAACGCTAACAGCAGCATAACAAGTTATATTATTAACAGCTTGGTAAATATGAACTACAACACAGAAAACCATGAACTGTGGCTGTGTCACAGACCCACGAGAAAAACAGCTAAAATATACATCCCAACTTTTATTTATTTATTTATTTTATTTTACATTTGTTAACCAGGAAAGTCCGACTGGATACATATCCATTTTCAGCGGAGGCCCGGGGAGAAAAGCTCCAAGTAACAGATAAACATTTAAAATGCAGGTTACAGTGATATTTAGCAATTTAACAAAAATAAAAAGACAAAAACAAAATAGATTACATATTTAAGAAGAACCCTTCAAAATATACCTGTAATGTATACTGCACCAAAAAAGTTTAGTGAGCACCATTTGTACCTGAAGCTTACATCACACTGACAGCTCCTTGTAACATAGCGTTTTAGTAGTTAGTGCTAGTTCAGAGAACGCTGGATCATCTACACAGCAATGCTTGGTTTATTGTCTTTTAACAGCATGTCCTAGTGGCATAAAAATATACTAGACACTTACACTGAGTGTGTTTATTGTTTAGCAACAGGTGTGTGCTCTACTAGGAAATATAAGCTGTACCTCTGAGTGCCTTATTTCAGTTATAAAATGACCCCAAAACCTAACAAATAAACATAAATGTCAAGTGTAAGCAAGTCCACAAAAAAAGAAATAAAGAGTTAATGTAAAAATAAAAATAAAAGAAAAAAATGGCCCTTTGGATTGTATTGCATCTGACAGTATGAACCATACTGGTTTATCTCATATGCACAAGGTACAGGGTTTGATTCTTACTCTTGGGATGGGAAATTTGACTAGGCTTAAAGTGGTCCACAAGGGTAGATAGCCTAGTACTAATCTATACACTTAGAAAACACACACACACACCTCTTTTGTTACTGCATAAAGGAAACTATGATAGGTATGTATCCAATTCTCATGTTAGTCATCAGTAAAAGAAGTGTCTGAGCTAAACTTTAGCTTCATTTTAATTACAACACACAATTTATAAAAGCCCAGTAATAATCCTAAATATCAAATCCAATAACTATTTGTGTACTGCATTACATATACCTGTCCTATTTTATGGCACAATAGCCTCTTAAACATCAAAACAAGAAGAAAGGTTTCCAAAGCCCTACACCAATCTCAGGCACAGACATACACTATAATACTTTGGGACACACAATTCGTTATTCTGCAAACCTGTAGTAATTGTGATTACTTCAAGGTACTGTAAGGCAGACCTCAAGAAGCCTATTAAGAATACAGAGTACTCTGAAGACCCATTTTTAATTGATTTTTGTCCTTAGTTTACCTGTGCAACAAATGGACTTTTCAGAGTATTAAGTAATATGTGTTGAATACTTAGGCCTAGCCCATGACCATGGCTCTCAACTGTCTAGATTTTTACAGAATGTTCAGATTATTGCCTCATAAAATGTGTGGCTTTCTGGCAAATCAGTGGGGAATGAACTCATTAAATAATGACATACATTTATGTTTTCAGGCTTCATTTTCTTCATAAAATGAATACTAATACAAATCCTGTTATTCTAGCAACTTTCTAAGTCCAAACTTTATAAGAGCAATATTTAAAATCTGTTCCTATTTTTGGGCCTTTCACCCCATTATTTTAGGCTTTGTCCAGATTTCTTGTGCTAAGAGGTTGAGAGGTTTACCCCCCGACACTGCTTTCATGAGGGACAGAGACTTATGTCACTTTTTTCAATGACAAAGAAGAGACTAGTCATATAATTTTAGAGGGTGTAGGTGGCTCACCCCCACACAATGGAGATGACGGGAAGCCTGCCCCCTACAAAAACACTTAAATTTCAGTAAACCTGGTTATCAGGGGGTTTAATATTCTGTGAGTCATACTGGAAGGATTTACTATATCCTTGTTTCAAAATCAAGACTATACATTAAAGCTATGCCTGGCTTTACTGCATTGCCACCTATCAAGCAGTGCAGCTGCATTGTTTGAGTTCTTTCTTTAAATGTCTTGGCAATCCCTTTAGAAGTCTGTTCATTTATGCACAAGCATGTAACTGACATCAAAATGATTTATCCCCCTGTGACCCCTTCAGCAGTCTATCCAAGTATGCACAAACACCAAAATGAAACATTTCCTACCGATGACTTCATCAGCGGTTTGTCCAAGTATGCACAAGCACCAGAATGAAACATTTCCCCTAACGACCCCTGTAGAAGTCTGCCCAAGTATGCACAAGCAGCAAAATGAAAATTGCTTCCCAAAGACCCCTTCAATAGTCCATCCAAGTATCCACAAGCACAAAATGAAGCATATTGACCCAATGACCCCTTCAGCAGTCTGTCCAAGTATGCACAAGTCCCAGAATGAAACATATCCCCCCAAATATGCCTTCAGCAGTCTGTCCAAATATGCACAAGCACCAAAATGAAAAATATCCCCCAACGACCCCATCAGCAATCTGTCCAAGTATGCACAAGTACCAAAATAAAATATTTTATCCCAATAATCTCTTCAGTAGTCGGCCCATGAATGTTTGAACAAGCACCAAAATGATCCAGTAAGTAACCCTACTTACTTCAGAGAATTGTTGTTTGTTTTTCTACCCTATTCTGTCTCCCCCACACACCAAATGTGCCCACAGTGAGCGATTTCAATTGAGAAAACAGTGCATCCCTTTACTCACTATGGGTGTCAATGAGATAACCCAAGACACCACCTTTTTTGCACCATGGCACAACCCCCTTTACATGCGCAACTAATCACAGGTCGTTTTGGGGTGGTGCCAAAGCAAGATGATGTAAGCGAGGGCAGGAGGCATGTAGGAGCATCTCAAACATACAGGTTGCTGTTTCCCTTAAAGGCAAATAAAAAAGGTATTTGACTACAAATCGTATTCTTTTTATTTTATATTGGCAATTTGCACCCTGGACAAGACAGGTCCTGAGGAGACTTCCCATTTGCCCTGCCCTAGCTACACTAAATGAGTTCCAGAAACCTGTATACCTGGGGCTAAAATAAGGGATGCATCTAAATCTAGGGCACACAAAAGGTTATTGGGTAATGAAGATTAATTTGGTATTCCCTTTCTTTGTGTGGGAGTGAATGATTTGGGAAGTTTATTGTGAGGAGATGTAAAGTATATGGCAGCACTGAAACAGATCTTTCTGATGATGGAAAGGCTCAAATATTAAGTGAGAGTCTGCCTTCAGTATAAATGACACCCGAATTTACAGATGTAATAATTGACTTTAATAACTGGCTTCAGAGCTACTGTGTGTTGGTGGGATTCAGTATGTATCTGTATTGATGGAAATTTGTTGTTCATCATCCTGCTTTACAGGTGATATCCTTTACATCTCCCTTCAGGTGCCACACACCTGAACAACAAACATGCTGGCTGCAATGCCTTTTTAAGAGCTACAGAATTAATTATCATTCCAGATTAATATTTGAAAACTGAAGAAGTTCTACTTAATGCCCGAATTATAAATAAATTCTGCAGTGATAGGATTTCCTGACTTTGAGGGGGTAGGAATCTGCAAAGTCACAGAAATATCTGGTTTTAAAAAATCATCTAACATAGATTCATAAATGCATAGATTGTTACCAGGCTATTGACCCAGTGGGCTTTTCAATGCCTAGACTAATTTTTCCTAAATAATAATGACGTCCTGTATCCAAATAGAACACTGAGGGCCAGGATTTGTAAGCTACCTCTGTCCATAAGGGACGTGGGTGGCCGGCCTGGTGTAAATTTCCTATTCCCATCCACTGGTCTAGGTTGCACTTAAATTTAGTAATAGATGAACTCAGTGTCACATGGATGGGAAGCCTGTTCTATAGGACAGGCACTGTCTGGGACACACATCTGTCTCTCGAGCATGTCCAGTTTAAGTCACAGACAAAATGCAGGTCTTCAGACTTTGTATTTTCGGTACTGTTTAACTTACTAATATGCAGGAGATTCATAAGTGTGGGGTTTGCGGATGCCTTGTAAGGCAGGCATAGATCACCCCTCAGCAATCTATAGGAGATCCAGTACAGAGAAAGGGCTTTAAGGTTCTCTGCATAAGGCAGGTTTGTTATGCCTTGTATTCTTTTTGTAAGGAACCTCTGAGGTCACTAGTTGCAGATGCCTAGTCAGGTACATACCGAAGGAAGCATTGTCCTCTATGATTGGCATGATAAGGGGAGAGTACAGTAGGAAAATGACCTCTTTGGACCCAGATGCCATACTATTACCTATAAGTTGTTCAGCATAAAAGGATTTCCTCACCACTGTGGCTATGTGCTGGTCAAAGGTACTGTCCACGTGCATACCCAGATCCCTGTCCACTGAGTTGACTCTTAGGGGCATATTATCAACATGGTAATTAGCCAGGATGGTTGACTTCCCAAAGAGTACAGTTATGCATTTCTTAGCATTGAGTTTAAGACCAAGACTTTGGTTCCATTTATTAGTCAGAGATAGGCCTTCTTGAAGAATGTAAGTATCTACAGGGGAGTTGATGATAACCTCTAGATTGCAATCATCTGCAAACTTAGTCAGCTATAAACCTTCAGCATTAGCTTCCATTTCAGCGAAATAGATGCCAATAAGGAGTTAGCCCAGTACCGAGCCTTGGACTCCACTAGCTACTGGCCTCTGGATGGAGATGGCCTCACCTATTTTAACCTCCTGGGTCCTAGCATTGAGTGAGTTGGCTATCCAGCTGGTGATAAAAGGGTTCATACCTAATTTAGTGAGCTTGCCTATAATACCTGAGTAGGATATTGTATCAAAAGCCTTGGCCAGGTCAAGGTTAAGTTGTATGCACAGTCTTGCCCTCATCCTTTGCTTTGGTGACCCTCACAAAGAAGTCCACCAGATTTAATACACATGGCCTTCCTTTAATAAAGCAGAATTCCAACATTTTCAGGTTACCTTTCTCCTCATTTATCGTGTCCATGATGATTCTTTCTATTTTCCATAGCCTTACATATAAGGCTGGTCAAACTTGTGGGCCTGTAGTTACCTGGATCAGTGGTTGGGCCTCCTTTGTGCAGGGGAATGACTGTAGCCATTTTCCATTCCTTGGGCACAAAAGCTGACTGTAGGCTCTGATTGAAAAATGATTGTGGATCACAGAGGTCATATTTCACTCTTTTAGTAAGCATCTGGGGATGTTAACGGGGCCCATTGATGCAATGTTTTTGGCCTTGGAAAGTACATTGAAGACCTGTTCCATAATAATGGTTAGGGGGATTGTGGTATGCGGTATTCCTGTAGCATTATCGGGGGGGGGAGTTGGGGGAGCAATTTGAGCTGAACCTATCAGCCATAAGGTGGGCATTGGCCTCTGCTTCAGTATGGGTGATGCCATTTACAATAAGTTCTGCCCATTGTTGAGTATTTCCCTTGAGGTTACAGACATAGCTGTAGAAAGCTTTGTGGTAGTCCTTTGCCTGAGAAACTATTTTTTCTTCAAACTTAGCCTTTGAAGTATTAATTAACCCTCTTAGCTGGCTGTTTAGATTGGTCAAGGGGTT
Organism: Protopterus annectens; assembly: GCF_019279795.1. Lineage (NCBI taxonomy): Eukaryota > Metazoa > Chordata > Ceratodontiformes > Protopteridae > Protopterus > Protopterus annectens. Next base: position 94,966,058 of record NC_056725.1, on the reverse strand, counting down.
ATTAGTATGTAGGGATTTGTTCCTCCTATGGTTGACCAAGATTTTTTTTCTTTTGTTGTTTGACTGATTGATATTGTGTTTCCACCAGGGTGACTTGCCTTTGAAGTTTGTCTTATTCTTAATACAAATGGGCACAACTCACTCTATACAGCTATAAATATGGCTGTACAGGGATTTGGTAAATAGCTCCGCATATGCCATGGTGTTTTCTGGGTTTGGGGGTACTTGGAATTTAGCCAATGTGTTTCTTGGAAGAGGTTAGCTATGGAATAGTTCCTAAAGGTTTTTGGTTTCACTGGGTCCCAAGATTTAATTTTTATTTCAAGCAGTACTGTCTTATGGTCATATCTGATGAAAGAGGACATTACATTGGGTGATGAACATTGCTCCCTATGCTTGTGAGTACAAGGTCAGGGATGTTTGCACCCCTGGTAGGAGAATGGAACAACTGTTTCAGGATGTTGGTAATAATGAAATTTAGGAATGACTAGGCTTGCGCATTAGAAGTGGTGTAGGATTCCCAGTCTCTAGAGGAGGTAGTTGAGAGCCCCCATGAAGATCATATTGGATTGAACAGTGAGGGACTCTAGTATATTGAGATAGGTAGAATGGGTTTCCTGGGACTCCCTTGGACTGACACCAGAAGCTAAGCCAGTTGTTAAAGTCAATTATTTTCTGTTGGTAACATGACATCATCCTTGGAAAAGGTAGTATGCTGCTCAGTGCTAGCCTCATACCTGCCTGAGATCATGTCTCACTTCATTTTGTTAAGGGAGGTACATCTCAGGTCATCGACACTCACATGGACTATGTCAGAGTTATACTGGTAGCTGGGGTTCGATAAGTGCCTGTGTGACTTGACACATCCTAGTCCCAGAAAGTCAGCTATCTGTGACTTTCTCCATACTCAACCTAGTGATGGGGACATCGGTGTGCCTCACTATAGAATCACTAACGACCAGGAAATTTGGTTGTGCACTGGTTTGCTTTAAGGACTTACCAGTAGAGGCACTAAACAGTGTTACTATGTGTAGCTGTAAGTGGTGTTTTAACAGAGTGTTTATGTGATTGCTGAGGACTCTCTTTTGATTGTGCTGTGCAGGATGTCTTAGTGTTTTGGAAAGGTTACCTGTAAGTGCCTCTTCATAAGTGGTTTTATGTGTAGGGTCTTTACCCTGCAGTAGGCATGGTGCAAGTGTCAGTGACAACCTCTATAGGATTAGTTTTGGTTGTATGAGAGAGTTTTGCTTCCAGCATTAAAGTGCATTTATACCTCTCGCATACTTTATCTTTTTTATTAAGAATAAGTGGGTTGTCAGTGTATATCAGGCAATTGCTACAATGGCTCATAATATCCATCTCAATCAGAATGGCCACAGGGAGAGTCGGGAAGTGCATATCTATGGCTGCTGCAAAGCTCAGCTATGTGCAAACTCTATGGTCTAGTAGTTAAAAAAAAAATCTGTCTAGACAGTAGGGGTATTTTAAGGGAAATTTACACTATGAAAGATTGGCATCTACCCAGATTACAAGGGGGAATTACACTGCAAGATATTGGTATCTATACATATCACTGCTAGGTGCTGCTATGTGGAGAGCAGCAGTTCTAACTAAAGACTGTAAAAACAAGGTCAAAAGGTTCAGATATTCAATACAGAAACACTCAATTAAAGCAGCCATGGCAAAAACAATGTGAAAACAAGTGCTGAAGCAGAGGCTATGGTGATGTAAGTCTTAGCTTGCTTGTAGGTTATGACCTAGCATTGTGCAACTATGACACTTACAGCAGAGATTTGATTTAAAAGAAAATGCTGCCTGTGGCCAATCAAAAACAGCACACTCTTCTCTCCTTTACACGATTAAACAGCACACTCTTCTCTCCTTTACATGATTAAACAGCACACTCTTCTCTCCTTTACACGATTAAACAGCACACTCTTCTCTCCTTTACACGGTTAAACAGCACACTCTTCTCTCCTTTACACAGTTAAACAGCACACTCTTCTCTCCTTTACACGATTAAACAGCACACTCTTCTCTCCTTTACACGATTAAACAGCACACTCTTCTTTCCTTTACACAATTAAACAGCACACTCTTCTCTCCTTTACACGATTAAACAGCACACTCTTCTCTCCTTTACACGATTAAACAGCACACTCTTCTCTCCTTTACATGGTTAAACAGCACACTCTTCTTTCCTTTACACGATTAAACAGCACACTCTTCTTTCCTTTACATGATTAAACAGCACACTCTTCTCTCCTTTACACGATTAAACAGCACTCTCTTCTCTCCTTTACACGATTAAACAGCACACTCTTCTTTCCTTCACATGATTAAACAGCACACTCTTCTCTCCTTTACACGATTAAACAGCACACTCTTCTCTTCTTTACACGATTAAACAGCACACTCTTCTTTCCTTCACACGATTAAACAGCACACTCTTCTTTCCTTTACACGATTAAACAGCACACTCTTCTTTCCTTCACATGATTAAACAGCACACTCTTCTCTCCTTTACACGATTAAACAGCACACTCTTCTCTCCTTTACACGATTAAACAGCACACTCTTCTCTCCTTTACACGATTAAACAGCACACTCTTATTTCCTTTACACGATTATGGGCCAGAAAATGACTGAGGTCCCTTCTACTCTCACCAAAGTGGAACCAAGGCAGTTTTAACTAAAGACTGTAAAAAGGTCAAAAAAGTGCAGATATTCAACAAAGCAACATTCAATTAATGCAACTATGACAAAAATAATGTGAAAAACATCTGCCAAGTTACAGTTTCAATCACTTTCCCTCATTCAGACCCCATGAAACTGGCTGGATTGCAAGAGTGTTTTCATATTGCACCTATAAAAGTCTTCGAGCAGAGCCACTAAACACAAAACACAAAGGACAGGAGTTAGGGACCCTTATTATCATCAATAACACTGATGTCCAACTAAATAGTTGTTACCACCAATAACACTGATTGCAGTATAATTAGTTGTTACTGCAGCTCCACTATGATCCAGAAAGAGTAACAATACTTCACTGACTTACAGAAACAGGTAATCAGAAATGATGCAGCCATTATGAGTGACTTGAGCCACTATGCAAGTAAATGAGACTGTTATGCTTCCAGTACTAAACCCACAGAATGCCTCCATGATTTCATTAATAATAATTTCTTGTAACAACTTTGTGAAAATTGAACTAGCTGGAAAACATTCTGGATATTATTTTGACTAACGTGCTGTCAGTCTACTCCGCTGTTACCATTCTTCACCCTTTTCCCTTGGGCCGTGATGCAGTCGGACTTTTTATCAAGACAAAGGCTAATATTGTGCACAGAATGTCCACATTCAGGGGGTTCAACAGAAGTGAGTACCCAGAATTATACAATGCCTTCTTATGATTCAAAACCATGCATGCTGACTGGACAGTCCAGTCAGTCTGCCCATTGTAAATCAATCATTCCCAACAGGAACAAATCCAGTCAGCAGCTCCTTCTAATCAAAACAGAGAACACATATATGCCACAGACTGTAGTCGTTTGTCACACAAAACATGCCTGTACATGATATGATTCGTTGAAAAGGAAGAGCAGGAATGTGATCTCTGCATACATGCTGGTTCTTTCCTATAGCATTACAATCTGGTAATGGCTAAAAACTAGTACTAACCTCATTTAAAAGAGGTTAAGTCAAGCACATGTAGTATAAAGCCGTCCTTAACCTTTTACCCAATCTAGCCCAGCCTACAGTAGTTGTGGCCCTTCACTAATAAACGTAGCCAAAACTACAGCAGAAGTTTGGTAATAAGTTAAATATTTAATGTGAGAACATTGTTTGGATTAATATATATTACTCACACTTTGGTTGTCCTGGATAAATATAATTAAAAGTGTTACCCTGATGGAATGTGTAAGGTGTAAACTAAATACATATAGTACAGGTTATGTTACATGTGACCCTGTTCATTCAGCTCAGTCAAATTGCCATCAGTGTTCATCAAATGAAATTATGTTCCAGGACTGTAGGCATTTGGCACAATGCCTGACAGAAAATATACAAGTTCTCATTTCACAGTGAGTGGGCTGCACCTTTTTTTAGTGAACATTGGGACACCACACCTTTGAAATAATATTTACTTATACACTGCATATATTGGCCTTCCGATGACTTAGAGTCTATGCTATAACAATAGAAAGACATTGAGTTGGAAACCTTAATAGGCATGTGTCATGTGTGTGGCCAAAAGCCATGATACACTCTGCCTTTCTCAGTTTCTGTTGTTACTCTCTGATTGTTACACCCTCTGTCTCAATTTCTGTTATTGTCTCTGTTTCCTGCTTCATTTGAAAAACTTGTAATGAAGTTGTTTTCTTATATTTAATGGATACATTTGTACTTGCATGTTATTTTATCAGAAATCTGAATGTATGACTGTCTGCGGCATGGATGCACACCATTTGTGGACTACAAAAAGTACTGTTTCCACACTGTCAACTATGTACATAGTGCATTGCGCTATACAAACATACAGGCAGTTGACATACTATGCCCTACTTGACCCTGAATGTGCACTGCAACTGATATATCTTTCTGTCAACTATGACTGCTCTACATACCTGTCAATTATCTAGAGTTTTGCAGAATGTCCAAATTTTCATATTTTTGGTCTGTTAATCATAAAATTTGTGTTTTTCTAGCAAATCAGTGAAGATTTAATTCACTAAATAATGGCAGGCATTTGAGTTTCAGACTTCTTATCCTTCAGAAAAATGCATGGTTACACAAAAACTTTTATTCAAGCAACTTTCTAAGTTTCCAAGTAATGAATGCAAACACAGTGGAGTGAAGCATGATATAGTCACTCATACAAAAAACTCTGCAAACTAAAAAACGAACAAAGCAGCTTTTAATCTGGTTAGCGCTTTCACCACTGCTCGAGTGGCTTCTTCAGACCATACAAAACAAACAACAAAAATACACTTCTTATGTACTTACTCCATCAATGCATATCCACAGGTGCTTCTAATCATGGCATGCAAAACCGATGTGAAATCTCTTTTCAAAAAACGTAGTCACGTATCTACGTGACCACAACAATGTTATTAAAGCAACACAGTACACTTAAAAAGTAAAAATGATAAAAACAAAAACAATATTCTACCTGTAACAATAATTCTCACATTTGATAGACAAACTCTATACATATATTGTGTAATTCATAGTACATTTCAAAACGGATTATTTAAAAATCATCTATCTGCCCTCTTACTCAATATAATGCACGAGTTCTCTAAAATCCAATAGATTGTTGTTTGCTCTTAACTTTTATGTAAAATTCAACACATTGCTATAAATACCTAATACAACATATCACATAGCATATACACAATTGCTAAAATAGTAATCAACACACAATTAACATACCCCCTATTCATTCATACATACTCACATTCAAATGTAAACAGTCTGCATTCTCTCGGCTATACTCATCAGCACTCCCCTAAAGACAGAATGCGAAAGAATGCATGCGAGGAACTCCAGCCTGGGAACATGCCCCATAAATTAATAGCTTACTTGAATGAATGCAAACACTTTGATATCTATAAACAAAACAGCCAGGAAATAAAGACGAGATCCACGAAATCCTGTTATTTAACGCTTTCGTTTTTTAATAAAAACTTCTTCAGAATACTTTGATATCTATATTGATTACTATTTTAGCAGATGACTGCAAGGTAGGAGCAGTAATTGAATCCCTAAATGACTTATTCATCCTGCTGGACAGTTGTCCCAAACAAACAGTGGGTGCCAAAATCATGGACTGAAATTAAATATTAAAAATGTTTTATCATATCCTTTGGAAAGTTATCTACCCCAGGGAACTACCACATTGACAATACACCCCTAAAAATTGACCCAGTTGTTCATGATTTTGGAATTTATGTGGACAATGACATAACATTTGAACAACATGTGTCCGCTATTATGAGAAAGTCATTCTATACTGCACAACTTATAAACAAAGGAATTGTTTCTGGATCTAAGGATGTCATTGTAAAATAACCCCTTTGTCATGTATCTGTCCAGACACATGCATCAACTGGAATGTTCACAAAGATGCAAAAAACACGTACACCAAGTGGAGAAATGCTAGTTTATTTTACACCAGGTAAAGCTTTCGGGAAACACCCTTCATCAGTATTCAGAACTCATTCAGCAAACTACTTAATATATCCAAGTGAAACACATCACATGTCACAGCCACCAATAATAAAAAGCAAACAAATAACAAATAAATAATACCATAGCTACTTTTAAAGTCATACCATATACTTAAAAATACATATAAATACAAAATCATGAAAAATATTTTTCATAAAACTAATAAATAGTTTTCATTTATATTCCTTCTGCTTAGCAACTAATATTGGTTTTAATGTTACCATGTTGTTAAACCCAGGATATTTGTTTGCATCTAATCTAATAATCTACTTGTATTCTGATATATCTAATTTATTATTTGTATAAATATAAAACTATTTATTAGTTTCATGAAAAATATTTTTCATGATTTTTGTATTTAAATTTATTTTTAAATATATGGTATGACTTTAAAAGTAGATACAGTATTATTTATTTGCTAATTGTTTGCTTTTTATTATTGGTGGCTGTGTCAAGTGGTGTGTTTCATTTGGATATATTAAGTAGTTTGTTGAATGAGTTCTGAATACTGATGAAGGGTGTTTCCCAAAAGCTTTATCTGGTGTAAAATAAACTAGCGTTTTTCCACTTGGTGTATGTGTTTTTTGCATCCTGCCAGTTAATATCTTGTGGATTTAATTGCAGTGAATCTGACTGTTTTTCCATTTTTCATGTTCACAAAGATACCTTGCTAAAAAGGATACAGAAATTAAACAATATGTCCTACATGGACTGATTCAAAGCCCTGGCACTATATTCTGTATCCTACAGACTGTTGAGAAGTGACCTGTGTCTGACATACAAGGCATCCTCCAGCTTAATACTGATGGACTAACTACACATCAGCAAGTCAAATGGCATCAGAAATCCTTAGTTTAGAGATTTAAATCCCTTCTGCAACATCAACAGTATGATTTGGAGGGATAGGTATATTTCACAGAGGATACCACTGTTCTGGTATAGATTCCCATCCACATAGCACAAAGTTCATCCCTGTTCATATTCAAGACATCTTGGATCTTTGGACGTGTAATAGAAAATTTACCTCAGGACTGCTCCCTGTTCTACTAATGGACAGAGGCAGCTCCCAAATGCTTTATCCCATGCATGGGTCACCACAAATTATCTAGTTTATGATTACAGTTATTTCTCACTAGAGGCAATATATAATTATTAACCAGAGAATGCTTAAGGGCAGTCTAACATCAAATGGGACAGGTTAATTCAAGTACCAAAAGGAACAATTGGCTAGGCTTAATGACCCACAAGGGTAGCTAGCCTTGTATTTATTTATGAAACTATATATGACCTTCAGCACTGCATGGAGTACTCAAGGTGTGGTCTGGAGGCATTACCTCTTTGCTTCTGGAATTTATCCTCCTGAGGGTACACCTCAACGTTCTATTATTCTACTGCCATTGTACTCCCCATTCTACATATGTTGGTCTCGTCCAAGTGTATTTAACACCTCCAGATGCCTGTCTTGGTCTGTTGCTATCAGATCTTCCTACTCCTCCGCAGATGACACTTCAAATTAGCTTTGGTGTGGTCTTAGTGCAATACTTTACATTTGCTTACAATGAACCTCAGCAGATGTCATTTTCTGCTCATTTGTTTTATTGGTTATTTATTTATATTTGGTAAGTAGGTAGGTGAGGTGACCAGCTAATCCTTTTCACCCACAACCTGGGATATAGGGAATCAACAGTTAGATGCAGGAAATTACAATATATAGATAGAAAACAGGTTTAAAGTTTGCAAAACATTATATATTATAAGTGCTGCATAATACAATATTTACAAATGTGCATATTTATGGTTCATTTGCTCTTGTTTTTGTAGCTAGCTAGTTTAAACAGGTTATACAGAAAGATGTTGCAGTAGATGCAGTGTTTGTAGGAATATAGTTAGAACATTTAATTATATTAACAACATTAGGTTCACAGTAAGAGATAGTTTTACCTGTAGAAGCAAGGGAGTTGTGTATGCTTTACACTGTCCCTGTGGATTATATTATATAGGTGAAACTAAAAGAGAGTTTCTTATTAGGTTAGGTGAGCACATTAGAGACATAAGACATAAAAGGGAAAATAAATTTATTGTCACACATTTTAGTGTTTATCATAATAGTGATGCTTCATTTTTAACAGGAACAGTTTTAGAAAGTGTGAAATGTCTTTGTAATGATGAAAATGCTTTGAAATATAACTTACAATATAAGGAAAGTATTTTTATTTTGAAATACAATACAATGACACCCTGTGGATTGAATAATGAAATAAACTGGAGGTGTCTGCTTTAAAACTTTTTTGAACATAATTGTTTAATTAATTGCTATGAGTATATATATATCCATTCTTTCAGTGAGAATGTATACTCTTGAAAGGTGGTTACACTGAGGCGCTGGAGAATAAAGAATTTGCTTTTGGATTTGACTTTGGTTCCTGTTTTTCGATTCCTGACTTCTGAAGATTTTGATGTTTTGGTATTGTTTTGGATCAGAGTTGTTTCTATCTGAAGGTGTGTGGAGTGGAGTTTGTGCAATTATCCAGGGATGTCGACTGATCCTAATTTGGATATTCCCAGGGTTTTTTGGGAGAACACAGCTTTGCAACAAGGTACTGTAGGGGCTGAAAGCTCTATGATTTATTCTGCTCAACAGAGAACTATTGAGCAGTTTTTTCAGGTTCTAGACCTGCTGTAAATGTTTCTGCACATGTTCCTGTGGATGCACGTCAACCTGAAGTGAGAGACTGTCAATTTTTTGATCAATTTTTGCAAGAAAGAAATAAAAGAGTGCTTGACCCTTTTGTTTCTGTGGGACATAAATTTCAAAGTGTCTCTCCAGAAATCAGAGAACTGTATCAAAAATATGACAGGTTGATTGAGAAAGAGACAAGGGTGCACTTTAACATTTTAGGTTTGCAAAAATATATTAGCTTGAATATTACACCTAGAGGTCTTAGATTCGTAAAGAATCCTAGTACACCATTTGACTTGAATTGTGCTGCTGATAAGAAATTTAAGGAACGCTGGTTCATAGCAGCACACAAGTGTGTAATAGAGTGGCTTCACATTCTGTTGGAAAGGGACCAGCCCAAACATCAATCTCTTAAACAGGAGCTGGTTTCCCTTTCACATAGTATTAGTTCATCTGTGAGTCTAGAAAATATGAAGTCTTTCATGGAGAAGACTAATGAGAGACTGAATAATCTAGAGAATGAACTTGTAAAACAAAAGAAAACAAAATTAATACGTGATATCAATGAATATGAAGCAGGGACTGCATTTTCTTACCCTCCTAATTGGACAGAACATAAGCGGAAACAACGTAGGAGGGTAAGATTCACTGATGCACCGTTGTCTTCTTCTTTTGCTTCTTCAGGGGAAGAGTTTAGGTCGGACACCAGTATGGAATTTCTGGAATTACCTAGACCAGCACAACCACGTAGGATGCAACAGGAGTTTAAAAATGGAGGCTTGCAGCATCAGGAACGAACATTTCAACAGGGACAGAAACGCCTGAGAAGTTATGAGCAAGAAGATGTCTCTGTTCAGAAATTCAATCAACCTGACAATTTTCGTCAGAATCGGAGGTATGGACAACAATATAACAACAAGAAATTTAAACAGTAATGACTTTAATGATAAAGGTATTGTTCTAAATTTATCTGGTTGTGATTTGTCTGATGAACAGTTTGCTGTGTTATGTTTAGGTTTAAAGTTTATACCTACTGTTTTTCCTAAAGAATATTTGATACAGCAAGATATTTTTAAATTTCTTAGGAAGATACATTTGAAAGTTCATTTTAGCAGGGACCAAGGATGTTTTAATTCTGCACATGGAGGCTTTTCTTCATGTGAATCTGAGGATAGTTTTTATTCATGTGATGAATGTATAAGTAATGATGATGTGCAATTTCCTATTGTTGGCAATGCAATAGATATGTCTTATGTAGCATCTTCTAACAAATTTATTCCGCCTTTTATTAACCAGAGAGCTATTCATTATGGCTCCATGATTAAATTTGAATGTGAAAATATATGTAGAAATATGAAATTGAATAGATGTAATAGTTTATATAACTTAACTTATAAAGAATGGAGTGCTTTAAAAGAATTATGTGACAGGAAGGATATTATCATTAAACCTTCCGATAAGGGAAACAAAACTGTTATAATGAGTGTTGTGCAATATTTTGAGATGTGTATGAATCATTTGCAGGATGAAACAACATATGAAAGAAGCAATATGATTCATTATCAAAAGGCTGTTACAAAATTTAAACATGTTGGACAGGGGAGTCAGGCTGGGGTTTTTTACAGAGAAGGATGTGAGGAATAGGTTAGATAATGATAGAAAGAACCTAGCTGTATTCTTTTGTTTAACAAAAATACATAAGAACTTACATAACCCCCCAGGTCGACCCATTATTTCAGCCTGCAACTATTTCCTACATAACACTGGTTTGATTTTACATAGAATATTTTTACCATATGTAGTTAAATCTCCAGTTTACATCAAAGATAGTATGGAATTTTTAAACAAAATATCCTCTATCTCTTGGAACAACAAAATGTATTGGTTGGTTATGGATGTTAAAAGTCTATATACCTCTATTAGACACGATGATGGCCTCAATGCAGTGAGATCTTCTTTAAAAGGCAACCCTTCTGTTGATTTCATGGTAGATTTGTTGGATTTCTGTTTAAAGAATAATTATTTTATTTTTAATGATGTCTTGTATCGGCAGAAACAAGGTACAGCGATGGGGGCAGCTTTTGCCCCCATGTATGCCAATTTGTTTATGAATTTTTTTGAAAGGAAATTTCTATTTGAGTTAAATTTTATGAAATGTAATGTGTTATTTTATTTTCATTACATAGATGATTTGATTTTTATTTGTGATGGTGGTTTTGATTCAGTTAATGAATTATTGACAGACTTACATGGTAACCCATTTGGGTTAGAATTTGATGGAATACAGAAGGGAAACAAAGTAATATTCTTGGATCTTGTTTTGGAGGGTACAGAACATGGTAAAATTATATCAAATATACATAGGAAGTTTATAGATGGTAATCAATACCTTCATGCATCTAGTTGCCATCCTGTACATACTTTGGAAGCTCTCCCTTATGGGGAATTGGCAAGGGTATCTAGATTATGTAACACACAAGAAAATCTACAAAGGAATGGGATATCACATATAATATGTTTTGAAAAGAGGGTACAGTGTGAATATTTTAGAAAATGCCCTTATGAAGGTAAAAAAGGAGAATAATATGGTAAGGAATAAATGTAATAAGGGTGAATATCACCATTATAAGAAATATCATCTGGCAACCAGTGATAAAACTTGTAAGGATGTTTATTTTGTCTCTACATATAATGTAAAAGTGGAGACATAAAGGATGTAGTGGAACATTTTGGAAATTTTTAGTGAAAGACAAGGTGTTGATGCACATTTTGCCACAAAACCTTTATTCTCCTATAATAGAAACAGACATTTGAAAGATATGGTGGTACATGGTAAATTTGTAATGCCAAAATTTTGTTTACCAAGACCACTAAGTGAATTTGGTACAAGATGTTGCAGTAGATGCAGTGTTTGTAGGAATATAGTTAGAACATTTAATTATATTAACAACATTAGGTTCACAGTAAGAGATAGTTTTACCTGTAGAAGCAAGGGAGTTGTGTATGCTTTACACTGTCCCTGTGGATTATATTATATAGGTGAAACTAAAAGAGAGTTTCGTATTAGGTTAGGTGAGCACATTAGAGACATAAGACATAAAAGGGAAAATAAATTTATTGCCACACATTTTAGTGTTTATCATAATAGTGATGCTTCATTTTTAACAGGAACAGTTTTAGAAAGTGTGAAATGTCTTTGTAATGATGAAAATGCTTTGAAACATAACTTACAATATAAGGAAAGTATTTTTGTTTTGAAATACAATACAATGACACCCTGTGGATTGAATAATGAAATAAACTGGAGGTGTCTGCTTTAAAACTTTTTTGAACATAATTGTTTAATTAATTGTTTAATTGCTATGAGTATATATATATATATATATATTCATTCTTTCAGTGAGAATGTATACTCTTGAAAGGTGGTTACACCGAGGCGCTGGAGAATAAAGAATTTGCTTTTGGATTTGACTTTGGTTCCTGTTTTTCGATTCCTGACTTCTGAAGATTTTGCTGTTTTGGTATTGTTTTGGATCAGAGTTGTTTCTATCTGAAGGTGTGTGGAGTGGAGTTTGTGCAATTATACAGAAAGACAAGTATACAGTCAGAAAAGTGTAGTAAAAGGCAATCAATATCCTATGTTAGCCCACATCTTTAAAATAAATGTGAGTAGTTTATTTAAAAGATCTTTCAGTTTTGCTTTGAAGCCCTCCAGTGTTTGCTGACTCCTTATTTCACTAGGGGATGATTCCATGTGGCTTTTTCTATTCCTGTACTTGCACTGCATGGCATTTACCAAGAGTTAAGCAAAAGCAATATATGATCAATGTGATTGCTTTACCTTGATTGTCTCTTAGGGAGTAGGCTTGTTTCCTGATACAGATTTTTGCTTTGAGGTTGGCAGTGTCCAGATTTCATAATTTTAAATAGAAAGGTGCTAAGTAGAAGAGTATTCCTACTCTGAAAAAGGAGACAGTGACATTTCTTTAGTAGATGACATTGCTATGAGTGCATGTCAGCTAGGATGACAAAGTCGGACATTTTGTCTTCAGCTGTTTGTAGCTAGTATGTTAAGGGGGTCATTTGTATTCAGTTTTAGGGATTAGCATGTTCCTAGCTAGTGCTTGAGATAGAACTGGTAAGAGTACACAAGATATCTCATAGGAATGTTTTAGCTGGGTAAGCTTTTTATTGACTGTCATCTCTGTATGTGGTATGAATGATAGAACTGGGTCTACAGTCAGTCCAGATTACTATTGTTCAGCTACTTTAGGAATTGTGCTATTCATAGGATCTTTCAGTATGAAATCTAGTAGGTTAGTTAGGTTTTATTGAGAGGCAAACAACATAATTCCAGAAGTATTGAGGATGGTTATTAATTTCTTGTCGAATGCAGAGTCTGTTGAAGTTATCCTGAGGTTTCTATTGCAGACTGCCAGCTGTTTTGTCTTAGTCTATGAGTGGTGAGTTATCTGCTTGCATGAGAATGTTTTGAGAGAGAAGGCTATAGGTAAGATCATTTACAAATAGGGAAAATGGAAGGAGGGTCATTATTGACCCCTGTGGTATACCAGTGTTGATGGTATCCTGTTCTGAACAGGAATTGCCAGAATATACTTAGACATTTCTACTTTCAAGATAGCTTTTAAGCCAGTTTAATGTTTTTGTAGCAAAAATAAACTTACTGAGTTAAGTAAATAGAATGGAATGATTAACCATTTCAAATACTCTTGTCATATTCACAAATTGATGTGCTGTAAGGAGGCCATCATTCATGATGCAGTAAAAACAATAAGTTTGAATGTATAGTACAGTTATGGTAGAAAGGCCATTGTGAAAATCATGTTGTTGGTGAAACAGAAGGCCATATTTATCTATGTGGTCAAATATCTATTTATATAACATCTTTTTGAATATCATAGTAAGAGGACATACATTAGCAATAGGCATGTAGTCCGTTGGTGCTCTGGAAGCAGTAACTTGAACAAGAGGACCATGATGAAATGCTTAAAGGACGCAGCAATGACACCCGAAGACAAATTATAGGTATGAATGAATGGTATGGCAATTAGTGCTTCTGCTTTCTTTAGGCAAGCAGGGTGGACATCACTGACGTTGGCCCTAGAATTTTTGCTCAAGTTTTCCAAATTACACTTTTGGCTGAGACAAGATGGACCACTTCTTCAGCCTTTCCATCTCCTTTCCTTGGGTGTTCCCATGATCTTCCAGTGTGGCAGCCCATTTATTTTATTCATTTGTTGCCCAGGTAATGCTACTGGACACAAGTGTATCTTTTCAGGAGCAACCTGGGAAGCACTGTGTGATTAATTGACTCACTCAGAGTCACAGAGTAAGCAAATGTAGGGGAAGGAATCCGACCTTGTACCCTAGACTACAGCAGCTCATTCGCAGCTCAGAGTCTTAGTCCATTGCGCTAACAGCTAAACAAGTGCCTATGATTGTGTCATCAATGAAGTGATTGATCCACTTCCCTAGTCCCTCAGATACTAACACCCTTCACATATGCACACAAGAGGCCACCCAAATACAATACACAGATGACTCCACACTCATATGAACATCTGATAACCTGAAACATCTCCAAAGGATTACTCAGGAAGCTTTAACAGCCGCTGAAACACAGCTTTGTAACTCAAAACTCATGCTATCCCCCCACAGTAAGCATCTTCTTTTTTTCCCCAAATATGTCTCATGAAAAAAAAAAAAATAAAACCCTCTCTCTTAATAATACAACCATTGAGGTCACTTCTCATAGCAAATTACTAAGGATGATAGGATACGATAATCTTAAATTTGACCTCATATACAAAATTGCATAAAAAAAAATCACCAAAAACTAGGGAATGTTTTATAGAACCAAAAAGCTTCTCACCAGTGCAACTAAAACTACACTCAGTACTTTATGCCGCTCCTATCCTTACTAACCTCCAGGCACCACAAAAATCAGAACATAAACAATACTATAATAAAGTGGCTATGTTTGCAGCAAATACGCCTTTCAGAACACAACACTGTAATGCACTAAATAGCCTAAATTGGTTAGAGCTACCCAATCAGCGAACATATACACAGCTTCTCACCATGTATAATATCATCCAGCATTCATCTGCTTGTCCAGCGCTAAATACCATTTAACACAACTATGTTCCCAATCTGTCATTATAATCTAGGGACCAAAAACTCATGTCTGTCCACAAACCTATCAAATCTGCTGGGCATTGTCTGTACTTATATCATGTTAAGGCCTGGAACTCCTTACATGTATCCATCAGGTCAATACTCACCCTCCAGTCATTTAAAACCATTCTGAAAGAATTTCTAGCCAAAATCTGTCTCTATTCTTGCTCAACCTAGGATAACCTATATCCATAAATATATACGAGTATTATTCATACCCTACCTTCCTTAGTCTGCCTTATTCAGTCAATTCCTTACTTCAGTCAATTTCTCTCCCCTGACACTCCTTCTATATATGCCAAAGTCCTGTTTTTCTTCACTTCATATTGCAATTCCTCTTTATATTATACTAACTTGCCTTTAATTTGTCTATAAATTGTCTAACATTTCTATAAATATTAAAACATTGTCATATAAGTTGCACCTATTCTTAACCAATGTTTTGACATTATGTCTAATTTGGTTAAAAATTTTAAACTATAGATGTTTTTGTATTATTTTTGAAGATTGTAAAATTATTGCTCTTAAAATGTTTTTCTAATACTTTGGAGCTTTTCTCCTTGGGCCTCCACTGAAAATGGACACCTACCTAGTTGAACTTTCCAGGTAATCCAATGTCAGTAAATAAATAAATAAATAAAATGAATGCCTGAGACAAGCACACTCCCCTCTGGTACTAGAGGTACCACCCATTTTAAACTAATTTTGCTATGCCCTTTTTCGAGGTTAGTATACTGTGCCTCTGTCTAACAGTGACACAGAAGTGATACCCGGGGTAAACCTATGATCTCCCATCCACTCACCAAGATTCCTCTTGAAGAGAGTCACTGAGGGACTCTGCCTAACCTGGACTGGGATTTTATTCCAGAGTGAAGGGAGCCACTGGGTTATGAATCTGTCCCTCCAGCATGTCCTATTTATTTCAGTGCTGAGGTTCAAGTCTCTCGAGCACGTAGCTCGATGGGATTTTGATTTTCTGAGGTGCAGCATGTCCATTAATTCCGGGTTGGACATGGCTTTATACGTCAGGCACAGATCGCCTCTGAGCAGGCGGTATGCCACTGAGTAGAGCTGGAGTTTCTTTAACCGGGCAGCATATGGCATCTGTTTGAGCCCTTTGATCCTCTTGGTGAGGTACTTTTGGGGTCTTTCCAGTTGCTGCAGGTGTCTGGTAAGGTACATCCCAAAAGGGGCATTGTACTCAATTATGGGCCTGATGAGGGATGAGTAAAGAGGTACGATGACCTCCCCTGATCTAGATGTTAATCCCTTCATGATTAGGTGGGCTATATAAAATGTTTTTCTAACCACTTTGGCCACGTGGTTGTCAAATGAGAGATTGCTATCAACTTGGGTCCCCAGGTCCCTAATTACTTCTTCTGTACTTAATGGATTACCACCTATGTGGTAATGTGTGGGCACTTTGTTTTTGCCAAAGGGGATGACTATACACTTTTTGGCATTTAGCTTGAGGCCATGGCTCTGGCACCAGTTGTCTGTTTCTATGAGGCCCTTTTGGAGGATGCTTGTGTCAGCTGGAGAGTCGATTATGGCGCCCAGTTTGCAGTCATCTGCAAACTTGGTCAGCCACAGTCCTTCCATGTTGGCCTGTACCTCCGAGAAATATATACCGAACAAGAGAGGTCCCAGGACTGAGCCTTGTGGGATGCCACTTGTAACTGGTTTGGAGTCTGACATGGCTCCAGCAATTCTAACCATGTGGGTTCTGTCCTTGAGCCAGTTTGCAACCCATCTAGTGACATAGGGGTTTATATTTAAGCTGGTGAGCTTATCTATAATGCCCGAGTGGGGTATTGTATCGAAGGCTTTTGCAAGGTCCAGGTAGGCTGTGTGGACCACCTTCCCCTCGTCAATGGCCTTGGTGACTGTTTCAAAGAAATCAACCAGGTTTAAGAGGCAGGATCTGCCCTTAACAAAGCCGAACTGGGTAGGATCCAGTGTCTGTAGGTCCCCAATATCTTTATTTATGAGGTCCATGATGATCCTTTCCATAGCTTTGCCTACCAAGCTAGTCAGGCTTATGGGGCGATAGTTTCCAGGATCCGTTGAGGCACCACCTTTGTGGAGAGGGACCACTGTTGCTGTACACCACTCTTTGGGTACATATCCTGTAGTAAGGCTGAGATTGAACAGTAGTTTTATGTTTGTGTTTAGCTCTTCTTGGAGTTCATGTAGGAGGCAGCCCGGGACACAGTCTGGTCCCATTGATGCTGTGTTTTTTGCTTTGGAGAGGGCAGCTCTTACCTGAGCATCTGAGATGTCAGGGGGGCAGCACTCTGCTGGGATAGATATTTGCCCTTTTGGTGGGGGGGGGAGAAGTTTGCGCTGAACCTGTCAGCTAGGATGTTGGCGATGTCTGTGGGTTCGGTGTATTTTTTGTCATTTTGGACTAATTCTGAGCATATCTGGGAATTCCCACCCAGGTTTCTAAAATAACTAAAGAAAGCCTTGTGATTATCCTTAGTGTCCTGTGCAATTTTTCTCTCGAAGCTGGCCTTAGACGGTTTTATGAGTGCCCGTAGTTTTTTGCTAATACTGATCAGAGATGCCTTCTCTTTTTGGGATTTTGCTCTATCATGTAGTAGCTTCCTCCTTCTGTTTTATAGTTTGTTTATGGCTGGGGTCCACCAGACAGGACGTCTGCCTTTGGAGGATTGGGTCTTGGTTTTATTTGGGATTGCATGATCCATGCGTTACTAAAGGTGTTCATAGAATGCATTTATAAAGGATTCTGTGGTCTGGGCCGTATTTTTCACAGGCCCTGGGGCTTTGAAGGATTCCACCTTGGTTTTGAGGAGTGTGAAATTTGCTTTAGAGAAGTTTTTCACTGTGGTTTCCAGGGCAGGGGGTGGAGTCGGGATGTGAATATCCAGTGAGATTAGTTTATGGTCTGATCTTACCAGTGAGGGATACACTTCTGGTCTGGAGCATAGAGTCCCCATGTTGGTGATGATCAGGTCCAGTATATTTTCCCCTCTTGTGGGAGTGGTAACAAGTTGTTCCATAGCATCTGAGTTTATAAATTCTAGGAACCTTTGGGCTAGGGTGTTGGAGCTAGAGTAATGCTCCCAGTCTATGTTTGGGTAGTTGAAGTCGCCCAATATAATGGTGTTTGGAGAGACCTTCATATTTTCCAGTGTTCTCAGGAAGGCCGAGTGGGGTTCCTGGGTTTAGGAGGGTGGTCTGTAGCAGGCTATAAACTGGAAGGCAGTTTTACCCACTGTTAGTTGCACATGGATAGTCTCTGATGCTTTGTGCTGTGCCACCAACCTGGAGGTGTGGGTATCTTTGACGGATATTGATACTCCCCCTCCTTTTGTGGTTCGGTCCAGGTTTTGGGGCCAAAAAGCATGGTATGAGGTATAACCTGGTAGTGCTGGGGTGCTCTCGGGAGCCTTGAACCAGGTTTCTGTTACTGCACAGATATCAATGTTCTCCATGCTAAGGAGAGTTTTGAGTGCGTGCATCTTGAGGTTTATACTTCTGGTGTTGAGTAGCATTACTCTTAGTTTCTTATCCCTTGTGATACCTAAGGAGGTGTGTTTGTCTTTTGAGCCTTGCCTAAAAAAGGCACTATGAGGGTAGCAAGAGCCTTTGCCAATATCCGAAAGCCCAGGGGTGACAGGTGCAAGCCATCCCTAGCGAAGCATCATGGCTTGTCGAGCATGTCATCCCAGGCTGACAGGCATTGGATCCCCTTTGAATGACACCAATACTTAAGCCAATTGTTGAAACTGATCACCTTGTCTTCATATTGTGGCATCATTCTTGCTGAGGGTAAGATGCTACTCAAGGTCAGGGTCATACCGGCCTGGGCTACATGCTCACATGCTCAGAGAGCTCCTCTATGTCTCTTTTCATGTACTCCAGGGAGGTATGTCTCAGGTCATTCACACCAGCATGGTCAATGACTGAGTCATATTTGTACTTGCCTTGGAGTGACCTGAGTGCTTGTGTTATGTGGCAGATCCTAGCGCCTGACAGGCAGCTCACCATGACCTTCTCCTTGTTCAGCCTGGTGAGCGGGACGTCAGTGTGCCTGATGATAGAGTCACCTATTACAAGTGTATCATGTGTGTTGTTTAGCCTTAAGGGCTGTGACTGTTCGGCACACTGGCTTTGTGAGCTATGTGTTGCACGTGTTTTGTTTTGGGGTAGCGGTTGCTTGGGTGTCTGCTTTGGTGGTCTCTGCTGCTTAGGCAGATTTTTATTTAGAGCCTCCGAGTATGTTTTTGTGTGTTTATGTGTTTGATTTGCTGTCATGGTAGGTCTATGTGAGACTGGAATTGTAGTGAGTGTGGTTTCCTTCTCCTCCTGACTGGTTTTGCCAGTACTGAGTTGAGAGAGCTTAGCCTACAGTATGGCTGTATGGTTGCATCTCTCACATGTGTTGGAATTTGTTGGGAGGAGGAGAGGGTTGTCTGTGTACATGAGGCAGTTGTAACATTGCCTCAAGATTCCCAAATTCACCAGCTGGACCGGAGAGGAGATTGACAACTGACCTTTGGACATGCTAGAATAGTATTGGGAATTCCTTTATAATTGAAAAAAAGGGCCAATGGGGAACAAGGTACTCAAGGGGAGTTTGTGAGGGTGTAGTGCTTTTAATATTTTAGTGCTGACTTATATAATTGCTTTACTGAGCAAGTGCCAGGTAACTTAAATGCAATGTGTTACAGGTAACTTAAATGCAAAAATGACAAACAGTAACTTTCTTTCAAGTGAAACAAGGAAATAAGTACAGTAAGCAATGCAGATATCACTAGGGATCCACAGAAGCGCTGAAAAGCTGCGTTTTAGGTGGAATTAGCATTTCATGGAAATAACAAGCAAACAAACAACAAGCATACAAACAAAGCTAGATTCAGCAGGCCTGGATCTAGTCTATACTACAGCAAACAAGGTGTACCAATTTCGGTAAGAAACAGTTCAAATATGCAGGCACTATAAGCCTTTAACCAGAAATTCCCAGCTCAGAAGGGCAAAGTCCAGCCTCTCCTCCCACAAGAGTGCAGACCACGAACCTTCTTAATGTAAAATAACTGGCCTGAAGCCCAAGTGCTTAAACCAGAACTAATACACTTTTAGAATAACAAACACTGAGCCCTCAATCAGCAGTTCACAACTTAGAAGGATGTAAGCTACCTGTCCTGCCACCACAGTGCAGGCCACAAACCTTCCTAATGTAAAACAACTGGTCTGAAGCTTAAGTGCTTAATCCAAAAGACTTAGAATGATAGATACACTTTAATCAAGTTACTACCAAGCAGTAATAAGTACAATTGAATACTTTAAAGAATGCCTGGATTAGTGCTCAAGTTATACAAACAAAGCTAGATTCAGCAGACCTGGATCTAGTCTATGCTACAGCAAACAAGGTGTACCAATTTCAGTAAGAAGCAGTTCAAATATGCAGGCACTATAAGCCTTTAACCAGAAATTCCCAGCTCAGAAGGGCAGAGTCCAGCCTCTCCTCCCACAAGAGTGCAGACCACAAACCCTTTTAATGTAAAATAACTGGCCTGAAGCCCAAGTGCTTAAACCAGAATTAATACACTTTTAGAATAACAGACACTGAGCCCTCAATCAGCAGTTCCCAACTTAGAAGGATGTAAGCTACCTGTTCTGCCACTACAGTGCAGACACAAACCTTCTTAATGTAAAACAACTGGCCTGAAGCCCAAGTGCTTAAACCAGAATTAATACACTTTTAGAATAAGAGACACTGAGCCCTCAATCAGCAGTTCCCAACTTAGAAGGATGTAAGCTACCTGTCCTGCCACCACTGTGCAGGCCACAAACCTTCCTAATGTAAAACAACTGGTCTGAAGCCCAAGTGCTTAATCCAAAAGACTTAGAATGATAGCTACACTTTAATCAAGTTACTACCAAGCAGTAATAAATACAATTGAATACTTTAAAGAATGCCTGGATTAGTGCTCAAGTTATACAAACAAAGCTA
Organism: Protopterus annectens; assembly: GCF_019279795.1. Lineage (NCBI taxonomy): Eukaryota > Metazoa > Chordata > Ceratodontiformes > Protopteridae > Protopterus > Protopterus annectens. The sequence continues at coordinate 94,944,963 of NC_056725.1, read as the reverse complement.
GATTCAGCAGGCCTGGATCTAGTCTATGCTACAGCAAACAAGGTGTACCAATTGCAGTAAGAAACAGTTTAAATATGCAGGCACTATAAGCCTTTAACCAGAAATTCCCAGCTAGAAGGGCAGAGTCCAGCCTCTCCTTCCACAAGAGTGCAGACCACAAACCCTTTTAATGTAAAATAACTGGCCTGAAGCCCAAGTGCTTAAAACAGAATTAATACACTTTTAGAATAACAGACACTGAGCCCTCAATCAGCAGTTCCCAACTTAGAAGGATATAAGCTACCTGTCCTGCCACTACAGTGCAGACCACAAACCTTCCTAATGTAAAACAACTGGTCTGAAGCCCAAGTGCTTAAAGTAAAAGGCTTAGAATGAGTTACACCAAGCAGTAATAAATACAATTGAGTACTTTTAAGATGACTCAAAAGCAAAATAAAGTAGGAAGAAACACAAATACAGTAAAAGCAGATATATATATATTTTTTGAGTGAGCAAATGAGATGGGCCCAGGAGTTACAGGACAGAAACAAGTGCAAATGCAGGCTTTCAAATCAGAAAGTTGAGAGAGATGGAAGTCCGCCCAAACGTCCAATCACTACAAATTCTGGGCCAGAACCACTCCTTATGTGGTAGACAGGTTACATAGTGCTTACCACTCCCACTGATAAGCTAGAAGGCTTCCCTCCAACACAGAAAGGCTTGGGGGCTCAGAAGCTTACAAATAGTCCTGGATACAGCAAATCTGTATCTGGAACACTAATTACAGGAAAGGAAGGAAACAGGCTTACAATTTTTTTTTTTTCAGAAAAGTAGCAAAAACAGTAGTAAAAACAATTCACATGCAGTGCAAGCTGGCACATTTGAGTATGTAGAGCTTCCTTCATTTTTCCAGTATGCATCCCTTATTCCAGAAAAAAGCTGTCGTAAAAGGCCAATTGGTCAGGGCAGCGAGGATGACTACACTGGAAAATGAATTTGAAGAAGAATGTGACCTGTTATACAACATGTTTGTTAAGAGGGCATACCCTAGGTCATTCTTGGATAACATTTTCAAAGAAGTAAAAGAAAAAAGATATGCAGGAGTATATTTGCCTATTTTGAAAAATGGAAATATACCTACCATTATTACAACTGTAGAAGCAGTGTCTCCTGCCTATTCAGAACATGAACATTTAGAAACAACAATGTTAGAGATTAGTTCAGCTAACCAAGTTGAGAGCAGTAATTTTTCAACGGCCTTCACATTCACATACTGTTTGGAAGCAATAGATATAGGTAAAACAGTAAGGAAATATTGGTGCTATCTTTCCTTGGATAACACTGTTTCTAAAATATTAAATTTTCATCCAACAATAACATATCGGAGGGGGACAAACATGAAAAAACTACTGGAAACAAAAATTGTAAAGTCTAGAACAGGTGGAGGAACCAAAAAATGTGGCTTATGTAAATATTGTAAGTACATCACAACATCAGATTCATTTATAATAAGATCAGTTGTATATCATGTTAAAGGATTGTTCACCTGTAATTCTAAGGGCATAGTCTACTTGGCCCAATGCTCACAATGCCCGTCTTTTTATATTGGCAAGACGGACAGACGTTTGCGTGATCGAATATATGAGCATTTATATGCAATCAAAAAATCTAAAGAAGAAAATGCCTTAGCTAGACACGTCAATAGTAATCCTGGGCATTCCTTCTCCTTTATGATTATTGATGGAGTAAACAAGTATTCCATAGATAATAATAATGTTAATGAACACTTTTTGAAACTTGAACTGGAAAGAAAAGAACTTGCCTGGCAACTTAGGTTAGCGGCTTGCAGTAGGCCAGGTATTAATGAGACATGCTCTATAGCATGCATTTTAAAGTTAAAAAACCTTATGAGATAGGGTAGAAATTATTACAGTTGATTATAGGCTTGGTGTTAGAATGAAGAAACAAAAAAGGAAAGTTAGAACACTACTTGTCTACTTGGTTATCTATTAATTTAAAAGTAAAGGAGAAATTTGTTTGTTGTATGTTTAATTATGAACTATTATTAGTTTTTAAAAAAAGATAGGTAAGAATTGTGTGTGGAGAGAAAAGAGTAATACGCTGCATTGCTCAGGAGTAATGTAATAGCCTGCCGCATTGTCTGTGTAGGTATAATATGAACTTAAAAGAGTCTAGACCTTAGAGAGAAAAATAGCTCAGAGGAGAGTAATTTCTTATTGCATTACACTAGATAGACACACATACAGGTACCCTTAAGTACAGTGAAACATTCTATAAATACACAAAAGTGCAAAAAAAGTAAGAAGTCAAAAAGTAGAAAAAGAAAAGAAAAAATGAAGTTAATAGCCAGAACCTTATATGAGTGTTTTGTTTATGGTTAATGTAACCTGCTTTTATAAACCTTTATAACCTGATTTGTTTATAATCCGACTAGGGTAAAGTACGATCTTTGTTGTTGTTTGTTGTGTTACATGATTAGGTTTTATGAACTTTTAATGACTTGTTTTTAAAAATCATTTTTACAAATTGGTAAACCATGTATTGTATTAATGGCACTGGCACTTTAAAACATTAGTAGGTTGTTGATTGTACCAATTACTAGCACCTGCACGTATATAAAAGTTGCAATTGTAAATAGTATTTTGTCTGAAGAAGTTCATCTACTAAGGAGAACGAAATGCTGCGTTTCACGTTTATTTAGTGTGTTTGGCTTTTACAGCTTTTAGCGACCGAACCATTTGGTGAATAAAATTTGAAGGTTTTTACAACTTTACACTGTTGCAGAAGTCCCGTTTTTGCTGAACCGGTGTTACCAGCTTGTTCTACTTCCTAGTTAGCTGACTCAATTTTGTGCGACATTTGAGTATGTAGCAATATTAGTCCACACACAGTTTGAAAAAAATGTAATTAAATTAAAAAGGACTAAAAGCAGGGCGGGCACTGCAAAAGCCACCAAATTTAAACTACAACCAAGAACAGGGGAGGTAGGGAAAAGTTTCAACAGAGATGTGAGGAATCAGAGTGCAAATTACAAAACCAAAAAAATATATACTGATCTCTGCATATTTGCAGAACAGTAAGATAACAGATATCTAAGCAACAATTTAGCTCTATAATACAGAATAATACAGAAAAATATACTCAGCTCTACATATTTGCAGATAGTCTTGTAAGGCGGTCTCTCAACACACAGGTTCCACTTTAACTAGTTATTCTTCTGACTCTTGACATCATCTCCCTCAAATCTCTGGGTCCTCCCATTTAATCCAGTTCTCAGCTTGGGTCCTACTCCCAATCCATCTAGTTTTCTTATCAACCTCTTGTGTGAGCCAAAAACCGTGCTGAAGTCCAGGCACACCATTCCTACTAATACTCCCCTGTCATGTTCACCTGCAATCCAGTCATGAAATTGGACAATGTGTGACTGACAACTTCTTCTGCCCATGAACCCATGTTGTCTGCTGTTCTGGAACCTGGAGATTGCTGCTGTGTAGGAACACTACAAGCCTTCCTCTCAGGATTATCTCCATGATTTCATCTGCCAACACTGTTACAATAACAGCTCTCTAATGATCTGAATTAGTCTACTCCCCCCCCCATGTACCAGAGTGCCAAATTTATTGTTTTATAGTCATCCTCCTCATCCCTATGAACCAATCATTTGTTAAAGATCTCTGTCAGAATTTCTGCCAGCAATCTGGTCAAATTTCTGAGGACTCTGGAAGGTATCCATGTGATCCTTGTGTTTTTCCGCCCTTAAAATGGTAATTTTCCTCTCCACATCTTACCTGTCTGTTCTGGTGTCTGCCTACTGTTTCCCCATTCTGTCCTGGAACCCCCAACTCCAACATGACACCCTCCATTCCATTCTCTTTTATATAGACTGAAACATTAAGTTAGTACATCTGTTTTTCCTCGGTCCTCTGTCACAGCTTGGCAAATTGTGTTCCTTTTTTTCTCTACTATGCACCTAAAAAAAGCTGTTACTTCCTTTCTTGGACTCTTCTGCTAATTCCTGTTCAACTTTTACTTTTGCTGACATCACTATCTTTGTTGACTTTCTGCTAGCCTTCCTTGTTGTGTGCCTCATCCACCTACCCACCCCAACCTTTTGTTGTCCCTATCTTCTGCCCTAATTGCTAGCTTCCAATTCCTCACATTTTAGTAATATTTACAATGTGGCTAAGAAAGTTATGTAAAGGGGACTTGAAATGGATTCTTGGAAGAAGAACACAAACAGTAAAATAGGTTCACATTAATGTGGCAGGCCCTGAGAAACCAAATCAGTAAAACATTTTCTTGTTATTATGCAGAGTTTTTGATGGCCATTTGTGGAAAAACATGCTATAATATTATAGAAAGCCCTTAGAATGATTTATATACATTTAAATAGCTTAGAATGCAAAGATGTAATAAAAAACACAGTTTGTGTTCCACGGTAGAGTTTTCCTGATTGTCTGTCCCTGCCAACTATCAACCCACCCCAGTATCTGATTGTTTCTTTCCTTCCTGATTCTGCTTGTCTTTTGGATACTATAGTGTGGGGAGAGCCAGTCCCTGCTGGGCTATCAACCTGGTGGGATGGTATTTTGTATGCTATTTCCCTCCAGTTGTAGCTGAAGGGCACACTATTGAAGAGAGATCTGTAGTGCACACTGAAGAACTTCGGCTTGTGGGTGGATTTCTAAGCAGAAGTTCCACAGTCAGCAGTGTGCTTCTGCTTCATCCCGTTTTTTTAGGCATTGTTCCATAGGTATGGAAAATTGTGGGATTATCAGCTTTGTTCCTGCATGTCCCTGCAAAATCCTTATACCAGGAGTCGCCCCCCCCACCACCTCAGCAATATAGCATACAGTTTGTGTGCTTGATAAGTTATATATCTGTATCCACACTCTCTAATTAACATTAGTGGCATAACTTAACTTTACTAAACACACATCCTCCACAATAGGATGCCTATATTACTATAACTGTTTTTCTTACAGTCAAAAATAGTTTTGGAAATGACATATGTGTAATGTATCCCACAGTCAAATTAATCTACTGAAAGTGGTATTAGAACCCAGCAAGAATGTGCTGAACTTCTCTCTGAGTATGTGTTGCTGGGTGTGTCTCCCATGCTGATTAAGGTAGCAGAATGACTGCTGAATGTTACTAGTGTGTGTTTATACATGCATCCTGACATACACTTGGACAGGTATGTCAGGATGTTAAGGTTATGTTCCCACAATGTGAGGATATCTGTGGGGTCATTTCCTCCCTCATTTGTGTTATCATAATGTTTCAGTTGAGGTTTCTGTTTCATTATGCTAACTAAAGTATTAGATTTGGAAAATTTGTATGAGAAACATTTTTGGATATGTGGACATCTGTGTCATGGACAATCTTTATCAATTTACTTGTTTCCTACAACCTGTGAGTGAAATGTAAGTTTGTGCAGCACTTTTTCTGTGTATATGTACATTTGCTTCAGACATCTTATTACTGCATCTTGGACTACACTCCCCACTACTTTGTCCAAGTAGCTCATCACATTAACTTATTGCTTTTTTGAAATGCAGGTTTTGATATTTATGGGTTCAGGTCCTCCTCTTAACTATATATGTTAACAGCATTGTTAACTGGGGCGATGTGTTTCTTGATACTTCATGTATATTAGGCGCACCTCTGAACCTCTTAGTGCAAGAAATATGGACAAAGCCTAAAATAATTGGGGGCCTTCCTACCCTCCTGTGTCAGTGCCCACCCCTGATGGTTGTTCAATCCTCTCCTCACATTTATCTTCCCTCTGTTTGTCTGATGTTTCCTACACCACTGTGTTTCCCTGCTTCATTGTGTTACCACATAACCTGTCAGTTGCGTCTGTCCTCCCTTGATACTTCCCCTAACCCTCTTACCATTCTCTTACATCCCTTACTCATTACCCAACTTTCCTTTATGCATAGAAATTGGCACGTCTCACAAAAGAAAAGTTACCAGTTTTGGGAGGGTGGCCTAATGGTTAAGATGTTAGCCTTACAAACACAAGGTGCAGGATTTGAGTCTCACAAGGGATAATTGGCTAGGCTTACAATGGCTTGCAAGGGCAGTTAGCCTAGTACTAACCTATGAACTATGAACTTCCTATAAACTTCCACCATACTCTCTCCACCTCGTTGCTTACCTCCTGTTTTACCCTCTGATTGCTTTCCTTTTCATCTCTTTCCTATAATCCTACTTACATCCTTTAATCTGGTCAAAAAATAGATAAACACATCTCACACATGCCCATGTAGGGTTTACAAAACATTTATCATCTTTGCTTGTAAGGTCATAAACAACACCAATGCCCATGTGCAACTATTGAACACTAGCACTGCACATCATATAACAAGGAGTTAGACTACCTTGTTTCATAAGTAAAGCTACTAAGTATAATCATTATCACATACTGTGTATATTGGCCTTGACCAGCACTGGCTGAGCATGAGTTGAGCATTGTTGCATGGCAGGTGGCACATACAATATAGGATACAGCTGCCAAGATATGAGGACTGTGAAGGCTGGCAGCCCAGCTAGATGGAATTTTGTAAATAATCCTATGTTATTTGTAAATATTAATAGGATCTGTAGACTTGTTTTACAAATGTAAGAGAACTATATGTTATGATTAAGCTATATGTTCTGTACTGAGCTTCAAGATTGTAACCACAGTGCACCCTGCTGGAAAACAGCAGAAATGTGCATAAACTATATGCTAATGCAAATGTATATTTTCATGGTAGAAATTGGAACATACAGAGTTAACTTGCAAACTCTGAGAAAATAACTAAGAATTTTATGACTGTGTGTTATCTTAGCTAGGAGACAGAATGTCTGTAGCTGGGGCTTCTTTCTGTTGTCTGGAAACAGAGGTAATTACAGGTTTCCAAGATAATTGTTTTACGACATCCAGCTTTAGGCAAGCTTCAAAGAGAGAATTGTCAGCTTCTGAGAGATAAGTATTCTTAACATAAACATGTTAAATTTTAAGTTCCTCCTAGCCTGGGAAACTTAATCAGAGGTTACAAGAATGATGTAATCTGAGATGATTCAATAGTAATGTGTAGTATCAATTTAAGAACTATCTCAGAGAGAAAGAGGGGGCATTTTGTATTTGTTTTTGAACCTCAACACATCATCTCACCAGCACTTTGCCTTGCTCTCTTAGTCAGGGAGAACAGGCCAGCATGTCAGTAGAGGAGTATGGCAAGCTGACAAGGAGCCAGTTGGCTGAGATGTGCCAGAATAAAGGACTGGTGGGTGGAAACTTGACTAAAGCAGACATAATTGCAGCTTTAGTCACAGCTGCATTCGAGAATAGCAACCAGGAGGATGATCAGACTGGCAATGGAGATGTACAACACTCAGAGAATGGACAGCTCAACCTTTCTAGAGAGGACTTAAAAATCCATCTGGAGTTAAAGAGACTTGAGTTGGAGGCCAAGCGTTTGGAAATAGAAGCAGCACAGAGACTGAGGTGTCTAGAGACTGAGGAAAATGAGAAACCATGATGTCTGCAGGCTGAGGAGAATGAGAAACTGCTAGTCCTGGAAGCTGAGGAGAAGAAGAGGCAGAGGCAACATGAAAAGGAGATGCTGACTCTTCTCCAGATTCATGGAGGTAATGGGGAAGGGAGTAAACAGATCCCAGAAGCACAAAAGGATGAGTTGAAGCCCTAGAGTAGCTGTGTGGGGCTAAGTATCTTACCACCACTGATCTTTTCAAGGGTTACTGGCAAGTGCCCTTGACTCCCAGTGCTAGAGAGAGGTCAGCCTTTGTGACTCTTTTGGCTTGTATGAGTTCACAAAGATGCCCTTTGGGATGGAAAATGCCCCAGCAACTTTCCAGAGGCTGGTAGATCATATCCTAGCAGGAGCAGGAGATTTTGCCCTTGCCTACCTAGATGATATTGCCATCTACAGCCATTCCTGGAAAGAGCACCTTCAGCATGTCAGGGAGGTGCTGGGCAGACTACAGACAGCAGGGTTGGTCATTAAGCCCAGCAAATGTCAGGTGGGTATGGCAGAGGTCTCCTACCTGGGACATAGAGTGGGGAGTGGTAAGATCAGGCCAGAACCTGCCAAAGTGGAAGCCATTCAGGCATGGCCTGCACCTGTTACAAAAAGCAGGTGAGGGCATTTTTAGGGACAGCAGGGTACTACAGAAAGTTCATTCCCAATTATAGTACCATAGCTGCTCCCCTCACAGACCTGACAAGGAAAAACAGGCCTGATAAAGTAGTGTGGATCCCAACATGTGAGCAGGCATTCCAGATGCCTAAAGGATCTTTAGGAGGACCCCCTGTGTTAGCCAGTCCAGATTACAGCAAATAATTTGTTGTATAGGTGGATGCTTGGAATCATGGGGTGGGCACTGTACTTAGCCAGATTTCTTCAGAGGAAGAAGAGCACACAGTGGTTTATCTCAGTCATAGGCTCCAACCCAGGCAGGAATGCTATGCAGCTGTAGAAAAGGAATGTCTACCCATAGTGTGGGCACTGCAGAGACTTCAGTCGTATCTGTATGAAAGGAAATTCACTGCAGTTTCAGATCACAATCCCCTAAAATGGTTACATCGAGCCAGCCAGGAAAATGACAAGTTGCTAAGGTCGAGCCTAGGGTTCTAAGCATATGATATGACAGTGGAGCACTGCAGTGGGGTTAGGAATGCCAAAGCAGATGGGCTCTCAAGACAGGGAATAGGAAAAGGTATTCCCAGATAGGCTCAATCCTCCCAAGCAACGTTTCTCAAGGGTCACTTTAAAAACTAGCTTGAGTTCTCGGGGGGGGGGGGGGGGATTGTGAAGGCTGCCAGCCCAGCTAGATAGAATTTTGTAAATAATCCTATGTTATTTGTAAATATTAATAAGATTTGGAGACTTGTTTTACAAATGCAAGAGAACTATATGTTATGATTAAACTATATGTTCTGTACTCAGCTTCAAGTTTGTAACCACAGGGCACCCTGCTGGAAAACATCAGAAATGTATATAAACTATATGCCAATGCAAATGTATGTTTTCATGGTAGAAATTGGGACGTACAGATTTAACTTGCAAACTCTGAAAAAAATAAGTAAAGAATTTTACAACTGTGTGTTATCTCAGCTAGGAGACATAATGTCTGCAGCTGGGGCTTCTTTCTATTGTCTGGAAACAGAGGTATTTACAGGTTTCCAAGGTAATTGTTTTACGACATCTAGTTTCAGATAAGCTTCAAAGAGAGAATTGTCAGCTTCTGAGAGATAAGTATTCTTAACATAAACATGTGAAATTTT